>NC_028357.1:29498361-29575780 GCF_000741045.1 Vigna radiata var. radiata
ATATATATATATATATATATATATATATATATATATATATATATATATATATATATATATATATATATATATATATATATATATATATATCTTTGTTATTATTAATTTTATAAAGAATTATTCTATTCATTAACCTTAAATAATCTTTCTTACAAAACAAATAAGATATATAAGAGTTTTATTTGAATTGAAAATTGGGAATCAAATCAAATTTATTGAATTTAAATATAATTTTATATATCTGTAATAATAAGCCATTAATAAACATACATGAACGTTGTTTTGCTGTTTCCAAATATTATAATTTGTATTTATTAGAATATGATAACAAATTTATATCATAATTTTAAAACATAAGATTATGCCATTTATTTATGAGTACAAGAAAATCTTGAAATTAATAATATGACAATAGTTAAAAAAAAAAAACCGCAACGTGCATTTTTTTGTTTCATGATATTTTTTATCATCAAATAATTTAAATCTTTAAAAAAAATATTAACAATTTTATAGTAATAAGAATTATAAAGTTGATGGAAACTGTTTTGATATGTGAAGTCGATGTCAACTTCCTTGATCCGTTTTTCTAACTTCATGTTTACGTCAAAGTTCTTCCTTCGCTTGACATTTGTTATGGTTGAGAAGTTACCTGTCAAAGATACTCCGATGTTGGAATTAACAAGGATTCAGCAATACTAACAATAAATGTGTAGCATATTAAATGTAACCAACTTACCATAATACCTCAAACTTATATTTATAGATTTCGAAATGAGTTTCTAATTAACACTGATCTAATTACGACTTAACTAGTAATGATCATACTTATGTTTAACCTAATTATCCTTAACATTAATTCTTGCTTAAAATCAATTCTCGGTTATCTAGATATTGCGAATGGACAGAATCATCCTATGAGACTATCATACTATAGAAAAAAACAAATAACTAAATTATAAATCATTGATTTAGCATGATTTGAATTTTATAATAAATTAGAATTATATGAAGACAAATCATATCCTTATTTGTACTTGATTTAGATATTTTTTGATAAAATCAAATCAAGCCAAACGTAAATAGTTGCACACTTCATAAGAAAGGAGGAAATTATCAGTAACGCTATCTAATTTAGAGGTTGAAACCAAGGTCAAGGTTTTAGTAGGGTAGGCATTTTTGAGGTAGTTAGTGTTCACAAATTAAGTCTTTATGTGTTATGTTGTGTGCCTAGCTTATTCCAGTGTAATTTCTCCCACTTTTGAGTTTAAGTTTTAAAAGTTTTTCATTATCATAAAGAGGCTTTTCTATGTTTTATTAGATAAAACTCTAATATGAGTACCGAAAATTTAGGTAGAATTTAAATTCCATAAATTTTGAAGGCGTTTTTTTTTTAAAAAAAAACTATTTGATTTTTGTTCAAACTAAAATCCATGAAACACAAATTTCTAATACAATATAATTTTAAACTAAATTTTCAATAAAGAAATCTAATCTAAAATCGAGTTAACTAATAAACAATACTTTGATGAAGGTCTTAAAACTTTTAAAGACAAACTCTGATTTGTCCCAATTAATAAATTTGTTATAATATATTCAGCAATTTGACGTCACTAAAAAATTAAGATTATTTCAACAATATTAAGGTTGAAATAATTTAATTAAAACTAAGTGCTACAAAATATTACTAATTCCAGCATCATATATATACCTACAAATAAACTGCACTTGAACAGGGAAGATATCTTGAACTACTTTTTTTTATAATGAACTCTCCAAAGTTATGGTATGTATGGTTATGAGTATTATCATATTCAAATATGCTAATAAAAAAATTATCTTATTATTATTATCACAGTGTAGATTATTTTAGTAAGAGATCTAGTTCTTAATCATAAGCGGGGAAGAAACAAAAGACGAACAGATAAATAACACAAAAAAAATGCTTTTATCATGTGAAGTTGTCGTATGAACCACACACACATGTTTTTTTTTAACAGGCAAAAGAATTTATTTAAGAATACACGAGTTGTTGGGGCCCTAGAATTAAATATAGGGTGCCCTTTTGAAACCTATTTTGCATAAAATACATTAGCATGTTTTATCCAAATAGATAACCGGTCCGACAAAATAGAAAAAGATTTTGTCGTCATTATTTTCCTTCAAGTCACACGTTAATATTTCACCTATAGAAATTATTATATTAAATATATCACATCGAACTTCCATAAATATGATACTAATATAATTATCTGAGATGCCTTTTTTTACTGAGACACTTGTTTGAAAGTAAGTTATACTAAATATGGTCCAACACTAAATATATGCATATAACTATTTATTTATATTACAGGTGGATTTTCTTTTTGTAACTTTTACGAAAAAAAGTATGGTACCTTGCTTAAAATATAGTCGCGAAACATATAATGTGCATAAAAAGTTTTCTGGACTTTTACTTTGCCAAACGAAGACCAACTGGTCAGCTCTGACTTTCTTTTTAATATATTTTATTTTTTAACGACCATCAATAAGTCTATATAAATAAAGAGGTTATATTATACATTTTACTAAGTTTTTAGATTATCCAACCAAGGAAAAAAGAAATTTGATATTGTTGTAGCATTGACACAGACATATATATATATATATATATATATATATATATATATATATATATATATATGCTATTCAATTCATAAATAACTACTTGTTCTTCTTATTGCCTTAGTGGGTCACTAATATAGATTCTAATTACCTTACAATCTGCATTTTATTGTTTTAATATGCCACTAGGCTGAATTATTATTATTTATCCATATTGAAATATATAATTTATCGGTCAGAGCTTAGAGCCTAGACATTAAGACAGCGCATAAAACATGTCACTTTGAAAATGGGCAAAAGGGAGGGACTTGAATTTCTGATGATGTGATTTTCTAATGGGAAAAATGATTATGACTTTCTTGTTATCTATAACAGAACAATGTTGTTGACTTTAAATTATTTTGAAAGACGACAACATTGCACATAAATTTAGACTCACAGTGGAACTTTGAAAAAAAAATGGTTTACATATCAATTATTTAAAAGCAACCATAATCATATCCCTTAATGTGTTTAGTTGTTGTGCCCACTGTCATCAACATCTTTAAATAATAATTAATAAAAGCAATCGTGGGAGCTCAAAGCGTGTATTCTTTAGCACGTTTACATATTTGAAGAAACTAAATATACTTTATTTTGTCATTAAAATTTATAACTTTAGACTTTGGAAGGTTTGTTCTTGATGTCATTATGTACCGAACAAAAGTGTAATTGAATTGGTTATATATAGTAAGTGTATATTGGTAATAGTGTGTTTCAGAAGGATTATTTATTAAATATTCTAAATTTGTGAAGTATTATTATTTAAAAAGATTTTTAATTTACCTTTTATGTTTTTCTATCCTTGTGAATTGTATAGTATGTCCCGTCAAACTATTAACTAGATGATCAATTTTTTGTTAAGTGAATTTGATTAAACACTATATAGACCAAACAGTTATGTTAAAGCATATTAATTCTAAAATCATCCTATTTAAAGGATTAATCACGATTAATCATATTTAGACCGTAATTAGATTTATATTAATCAAAAGTCCATCACAAAGTCTATAAAGAAAAGATTGAGATAAGAAGGTTGGTTACACATTAATTATGTATTTATTGTCTTTGTTATCTAAACTAAATTGAATTTGACATCAAAGAACCTTTAACAAGTACTCATCAACAAGTGTGGACGAACAGTTAAAGTCTAGAAATAAAGAAAAATATACCTCGAACAGAATATTTGACCAATACACCCAAAACATTAATAAATTACAAAAAAATATAGAACTATCTACCTATAATTACATAAAGAATAAAATTTGTTGAAAATAAATTAAGTTTTACATACGAATATTATATACAAATATTTTTTTTCATATGTAAAATTTTATTATATACATTTTTTTTTTCATATGTAGCAAAAAACTAGTTTTGTCCCTTGTAAAATTTGTATCTAAAAAAATACTTTTAATACCAAATTTACATATGAATTTTAAATAAAAAATATTAAAAATTATAATTTTAAAAAATTTATTTCGTTACACAACATTTGTTTCTCGATGTGTTATTTTAATTGTTGTATCTTGGTTTGACAAGCTCATATTCGTTGGACATTTTTGTTGGCCATTTTTGTTGGACATTTTCGTTGGTTTATAGTAGTTTAAATTACTTTTTCTCAAGAAAAATACTAAATTAGGGTTAATCAAAGTGTATTGAATAGGATTTTTTACATGAGTTTATCCTAACTCTAAGAGTATCTAACTCACATAAAAAAGATAACTAGAAGATGAATGTTTAATAAGGCTTTACTTGGCAGACGATATGTTATAAAATAGAATCATACTTAGGCAGCTACTAAGGTTAACCTTGTCATGACTTGATGAGATACATGAGTTCCATTTGATAACAAGTTGTAGAAAACAATGAGATGGTGGTAAGTATGACATGTGTAGAGTCTTAGTCCATTCAATACACTAGTCTTCTGAGTCTACATATATTTATTTTGTTGTTGAACCGTTTTGGAATGATGTTTGTTTGAGCCATGTGGGCTTATACTTGGTATTTGAATTGATGAATGTGAACTACTTATATTTTTGGATTGAATAATGTATTGTTGGGTGTTATTGGACTAAAGTTATGGAGTGGTGTAAATGAGAAAATGAGAAGGACTAAGTTAATGACTAATTTCAAATAAATATTTGTTTTTAATAATCTCTATTATAAGTTATTAGTGCTTAAGCTTCTTCTTTTAAATGCACTATGTGGATTTTTATGTTTGGTCTTTAGAGAGAATGTTATCTTTACAGAGAACGTTTACTAAGTATTTGTGTAGTAATATATGAAGAAATAAAATAAGATAATTCAAGAACTTATTTTCTATCTAGTGTACTTTAATATTATTCATAATTAGTTTATAATTAGTTTGATAAATTACTATTTCTAATGTATTATTTCTCATTATTTTTTTATGCATTAGTTTATCCTTACGTGTCTCTTGTTTTCTTTCTAATGCGTTGATACTATATTTTTATATACAAAAGCAATGGTAGGAACTAAGGGTGATAGTAAGAGAAGAGGTAATACAATAAACTAAAAGATTAATACAGGAATATCTTAAAGAATCTGTTTAACATTTTTCTAAAAACTATATTAAGTTTCTATTTTATGTTTTGAAATAGTTATGAGTTTATTTTAAATGTATTTTAAAATGATCTAATTTTAAGAATTATAGAATAAGTCAATTTATCTCTCATTATTATTATCACATAGACCTATATATTTTGATTGTTACATAAATTTAAAAGAATGGTTTAATTTAAAAAACGAAATAAAACAATTAAATTTAGAAAATAGTAGAATTATTAAAATAATTATTTTAATTTAAAAAATATATATTAGAGAATAAAATAAAAATAAAATTTATAAAAAAATACTCTTTACATAATAATATAGAAAATCAATCGTTTCCAATAATTTATCTGATTTAATGATTCAACTATTTTAAAACTTGAGATCACATAAGACAATTATAAGATACACACTTTATTTGTTTACATATATGTAAGTTTTGTGATTTGAAATTGTTTACTTTCAATTTTATAATAACAAGGAAACATAGATAAATAAAAAATATCATTTGATCTATTGATGCGAGGTGTTGTATGTGTTATTGTGTATAGTTGTATATTATTGATCAAAATTAAAATTAATAATTACATAATTATTTTTTAATCTTGACCGTTTAAATAAATTTAATAATGTCCATATATATCATTCTTATTCATATTTTAATTAATAAGAATTTTATTATGCTTATTTCTTGTATATGAAATAATACCCTCTCAAAAATGATAATCTCAATTATCAATTCATATTATTATATTTTAATATAACTATGAAGTTGTTGACGATGGGATGAAGTGAGTGGGTGAGGAATGGAGTCAAGGGTGGTAGTTTGTTGTCATATCACTTCTTATCGTTTTCATCTTTTTACTATTCATGGATATGGTATGAGAAAAATTTTCTCTCCTGAAAATCTAAATAAATAATTATGATTTCTAAAAATTATTAAATTTATTTGGTATGTCAAAATATTCATATACACTATTAAAAATTTAATGCTTTTTAATTAAATTTTAATTTATATCACTTTAAATATTATTTCTGAAAAAGTAACTAAATTGTGGGAACATTCTTTCTTAAATTCATATTCCCGAAAATTAAATATTCTCCTTCTGCTAAACACATAGTTAATTTTAATCCTTGATGAACAAATTTACAATAAATTAATACTTGTTTTACATGTTCGGTGTATTCATTTAATTGTATTTATAAATCTAATTGATGTTTATTTAATATTTTTAGTGTTTTTGCTCGTTTAATTTTTTTTTATCCTTTCTTTGCTTTTAACCAAATAATTTTTAAAAATATCTTGTTTTTTCTATATGTTTATTTAATTTAATTGTATTTCTACTTTTCTTGCCAAATACATACTTTTATGACATCAAGTGGCCGAAAATAAATGTTATCTGTTACCAGTAATTCCCGTATAAATATTTTACTATTTATTATAAAATTTTAAAAAAACTTTACAAATATAAAAATAATTTAATATTTGATTTTATATATACTTTTACATCTATAAAGAGTAAAATTTTATTTTTAGTCCTTCATAAATACTGTTTATTGTTTTGTTGTTCAAAAGTTAATTTAATTTTGAGTATTATTATATACTACATTAATTAACAATTTATGTGATTAATGAAAAGTGGATGAATACCATGTTTATTAAATAGTTACATTTAATAAAACGGAGGTAAATGTAACATTCCAAAAATATAATGTAAAACTATATAATATAGAATCATCACATATATAATAATCTAGAACAATTATCTAGCTATAATGTAAAGTATTATTTTTTATCGTTATCTCAAAATAATCATAGAATTTAAAATTTTATATACAAACCGACTACTACAAAACTATATACAATACTAAAAACAATAAGTCTAAGTTGCCGTATCATCTTTATCCAATGCCTGCTTCAGAGACACCTCATTTCCCTCTGCTCATACCCATAGGATGATCATTGCAAAGAAAGAAACACCAACACATACAAAACACAGATAACAAGCAATAGGGTAAGCTAATTTAAACAAAAGAGTAATCATATATTTATTAACTACAATTCACACAATCATATCCACTCATATATAAATACCACCAACTTTGTATGCATGACACTACACTGAATTAGACCGTCCGGACTTAGAATGATAGCTGAGCTATGACGGGTTGTGCACTCGTGGTGGCTTCTACTGCTTTGCAAAGTCGTTGTCAATGGGTTTCACCGTACCACACTCACGAGGTTAGTTTGTACCACGCCTTTGAGCATACTGGAAACCTCCAAGACTAAGACCTCCTGCTACTCCTCACGACATGGTTTAATCTTCTCTATGTGAGAATGAAAGACCATTGGAGTTAAAGATTGTTTTATGATTATATTAAACTTGTTTAAATGTTGAGTTAAGTAAAATCTGACGTGGAATTGGCAATTGGTTGATATGTTGAGTTTTGTCATGTTTTTGGTTCATTTTGAAGGTTCTAACTAGTGAAAATCTAAAGTATAGGGTCTGTGATGAAAATAAGGGTTTGGGTTTGTTCATACCCTTAGTTTGCAAAATTATGATTTAGAATATGTAGAATTGATTTTAGGTGTTTTGGAGTTGTTGGATTGGTATGTAGTTTCTAACCAAATTAGCAATGTGGTATTCTATTTTCATCTATAAACATGTTTTTGTATTAATCATAGTGTTAAAAATCTCAAACTGGTCATTTGGATAGGTCCAAGGTGCATCAAAACCAAAAAAATATATTATTGTCAAAAACTGACTAAAATAACTGATTATCTCACTTGATAATCTATTATTTCAGTTAGAAGGTCACTATTTCTTCAAAGCTCTCGGGAATAATCGATTATCACATATGATAATCGATTATTACAGTTCAAAATTCATCTTTGCATTAATTCTCGCAGGAGTAATTGATTATCAAGTGAGATAATCGATTATCTCTTAAAAAACTTAAAATTTTAAAATTTGTTGAGCACTTTGTTTCTAAGTTCTTATATGTTTTTCTTACTTTAGATTCTTTATTTAGGTAAGTTTGTTTATAAAATTGTGATATTTAATTGATTGAATACATGGATATTTATGATTTGTGAACATGTTTATGGGTATGTGTATGGTTGATGAATATGATGGTTGTGAGGACTTGGTTTTGATCATGTGGATGGTTGATGGACATAATTCCATGACTCTCGTGGAGAAAATTTCATGGTGGTGCCCTATAGTGTAGGTGTTGATGTAGGGAGTTTAGTCTTGAGGGGTTATCCTGACGCTCTAATAATTGTTCCATCTCATATAGAAAAAGAGATTATGTGGTGAGGAGTAGCAAAAGGTTATAGTCTATGCTCTGATATTCTTTATCCATAGGTGATTGACGAACTAATCTTGTGTGGTAGCTCAGGATGGACCAGCTACTTCACCATCAAGTGCATGACCCGCCATAGTTCGACATTTATACCTATATCCAGATGTGTCAAATCTAGAATATGTATATATGTTTAGGTTCTTGTTTGATTTTTTTTTTAAGTGCGATGTGTTGGTTTGTTAAATTATAATAATATGATTTAATTCATTTATAATATTAGCTTACCCTTGTTATTTTTGTCACTGTGTATGTTGATTTTCTCTTTTGTAATGATCACCTAATTAATGATATGAACTTAGGAGGAAGTCGTTCCAGTTAATTAAACATAGGGTGTGAGCAAAGCATTAACGTAATTAAGTTTAAGTTTTCCAAGTATAATTCTTCAACTTCAGAAATTTCAAGTTTCTTATCAGTTATTATAATTGAGGTATTTATTTTAATAATTTTATACCAGTAAAATAGGATCTTATAATAAATAATAAAATTCATTAAGATAAATTTTAGCTAATAATTTTTATAGCATGTTAAAAGTGAATTTTAATCTAATAAGTTGAAATATTAAATAGAATTATTAAATTTATATCATGGAAAAAAATTACATTTATAAATATTTTCTATTACAAAATCATTTTAATGATTTTAATTTCACATTTTAAAATTTTAATTTGAAACCAACAATTATTATTAATTATGTTTAGCTTTTATCATCAAATTTATAATATAAAATACATTTTCTAATCATCATTTCAAATAATTTTAACTCTCCAATGTGTTATTAAACACGTTTAAATTTTGTTGTTAACATTATCATCCCAATAAAAAAATTTAAATCTATAAACATTTTTTACCGTAACCAAAATAATTGTTATTTTATTTAAATCATTATATTTATTTTTAATTCAAAAATTTAAAATTAAGATTGCATTTTCTATTATAATATTTTTATTTTTAAAATAAAAACAGCAATAATAAATTTAATTCTAAACTACATTGCAAAACTTTGTTCACTACTAAATTAATTTTTATTTTATTCCTTATCTTAAAGTAATTAAAATAAATTTAGTTTTTAATTAAAATTTAATATTTTTATTTTAGGAAGAAAAAAATATCCTCTTTAAATTTGGTCTCCAAGAAATTGAATTCTTAAAAGAATTCCTATTACTAAATATAAAAAATCAATTTAAAATTGGAATCTCCGTAAAAAAATCTTAAACTATTACACCAAAGACGTTGGTTTAAAAATAATGTTGGATGAATTTACATATTAGAATATTTATATTTATATTGAAAGAAGAGAAAGTATGGTATGAGAGTCCTAACTCTGACAAAAATGGCAGTCTAAGAGTGAGAGCCCTTAGCTCAGCTCAGACTCTCTCTTCGATCAAACCTCTTTTTGTTACTATCTTTGACGACTCGCTCTGACTCAGTCCATTACTCCCTGCAAAGCCTAAAATTCCGCCCACACCTTTCTTCAAAGCCTGCCACTTTCTTTCTTTTCTTTTCTTTTTTTCTTTTATTTTTCAATATCCACTTCAATTTAAAATACTTTTCATTTTTATACAAAGTCAAACTAAGTTTCAACTCACACAACCTTCTTCTAATTAAGTAAAATCACTATAGATGATTAAATGTTTTTACAATATAATATTTTAAATTCAATTTCAAAGTGCTTATTAAATTAAAGCAGTGTATACAACAAGTTGATTAGAGTATCGATAGGTTTTTCTGATGAAGATTAGTCATCAATACCATTGGTATATTGTTATTTCTATTTTGCATACTAAGATTATAATTTAAATATCTTATAAATTAATAATTAGTAACAATCTAGTTAGTAACTAGTGGAAGATAAAATATATAACTCAAACAATTTATTATAATAATATTTATAATTACTTTTTCTCTCTAGATTTTTATAGTCTACTACCTTAAGTGCGAATGATTGATTTCCGTTAAGTTTCATGTTTATTTCTTATTGTTATCTTTTTAACAGATAGCCTAAAGAGATTCATGTAATTGATAATTGTGTTTTTAACAATGATTGTTAAAGATGTATTCCAAAATTTTGAATTATTATTGTTTAAAACATTTGTTTAATCATTGTTTAATAAATAGATTAATTCTGATACTTTATTTACAGTTTGAAATTAAACACTTAAAAATGGGTAAAGAAGTTTAGCTTAGCCATGGAGATGAGGAGGGAATGGATATATGTTTAAATTCTAATAAATAAAAATTTTGAAAGTTACATGTACTTTTATGGATGAATTTGAGGAAGAATAAGTGGATAAATTTAAAGAAATTTTGAAGTAAAGTGTGTGTTATTTTTTTTTAAGAAGTGATTAAGAATAAATTTTAAAATAAAACTTAATAAAAATTCGGAGGAGATTTGATTATGTAATAAATTTTAAAAAAATTAATAGATAAAAAAATCATTCTTAATAGTAATAGTAATCTAAAATAATAGTTATGAATAATAAAAAGTATATTTATTATTATGTATTATTATTAGTATTTACTATTAATATATATATATATATATATATATATATATATATATATATAAAATGAAAATACCAAAATTATAAAATACAAAATGAAAAAACATAAGTTATAAAAATATAAAAAATATTTAACAATAAAATTGTGAAATATAAAATTAGAATATTATAAAATTGAAAATGGTAAAATTAAAAAAATACTAAATTAAAAATTTACAAAAATATAAAATTATAAGGTTATAAAATTATGAAATTGAGAAATTATAAAATAAAAAATACCAGATAATAAAGTTGTAAATTAGATAATTATAAAACTACAAAATTAAAAGATTATGAAATTTTTGAATTACAAATATATAAATTATGAAATTATAAAATTATAAAATTGTAAAATTATAAAATTATAATATTATAAAATTATAAAGTTATGAAATAATGAAATATAGAAATATAAAATTATATAGGTATATTATTATAAAATTATCAAATTTAAAATTATAATTCATAATTTTTTTTAATTTTATAGTTTTATAATTTTATATTTTTAGATTTTATAATTTGGTAACTTTATAGTTTCATAAAATTGAAATTTTGTAATTTTATAACCTTATAATTTTATAGTCTTGTAATTTTTTAATTTTATGATTTTATAATTTTATAATTTTCTTAATTTTATGATTTTATGTTTCATACTTTTACAGTTATTTGTTTTGTGTTTTTATAATATTTTAATTTATAATTTTATAATTTTAATTAAATTTAATAACAATTTTTATTAAATACAATAATTTTTTTAGAAAAATTTGATCTTCACTATCTATTATGACAAAATATTTCGTGACAATTCTATATAACTATTTAACCATATAATTAATAGAAATATCTAAATACCATAACATCCCAATTTTTATTGTATTAAACTATTATAAGATATATTATATTTTTAATAAAACACAATAGTTAATAGAGAAAACATATAAATTGTCATTACCATTATCCAAAATAACATATAAGAATATATATATATATATATATATATATTTCTATAATACAAGGAGATATATTACACTGAACTTTTAGTATAGACTTTACAAAATTAAGAAGTGAAACTTTCTATTCTAAGTTTCAACTCTACCAGTTGTTAGCTCTTATTCACTAGAGATACCTCTTAAGCTCACACTATTTAAGATAATCATTGCAAAAAAAAAAATATATACACGAGTAGACAAAAACATAGGGATAAGCTAAATTACAAAAAGACTATATTTTAAAACAATAATATCACATTCATAAAATTAATCAAGCAATACATAAATAATCATATCAACCTTAAACTTTGACTATCCAGATACATGTATTGATGTCAGACTCATGAAAGATATACTCTGTGTGTGGTGAAATAACTTGCCAATATCATAATACTACTCCATAAAATTACCACACACTAAGGTTAATCCGTCAAAGATCTACGGCCAAAACCAATGACCATAAACTCGAATCTCTTACTACTCTCTACGACATAACCACTTATCTCTACTTGAGATTGAAAGTTATTGAAAGTATCAGAATCACCTTCCAATCCCACAGTCCCTACTTCAATACATAACACAACATAACAACTATAAAGATTTTCTCATAGAACATTTTTCACATCGTACTTAATCCACACACTAGTACAGTAAGGGGAAACGACAACGGTTTGCCTATAGGCAACGGTTCTGCAACCAAGGCATATACATACGAGGCAAAAAGGGGTAGGTTTTTTGCCTCGGTTATGAACTGAGAGAAAAAGGGGTAGAATTTTGCCTTGGTTCTTAGGTAATTGAGGCAGTAACTGTTTTATTTTTTATTTTTTATTTTAGTCCTCGGTTCGTATTAAACCAAACAGTTCGTATAGTGAATCAAACGGTTTCTATAGTGAATCGAACGGTTCGAGCCCTCGCCAAGCCTTAACCACGTTGTCGTCGTTCTTTCGCTGCCACTATAGTGCCCTTGTCGCGCCCACGTCACACCCTAGTCGTGTTCTCGCCGTTCTTTCCCTTCTTTGCAATACCAACCCAGAAAATCAACCCCCAAGACGAAATGCAAACTCCAAATCACTAGAAGAACGAGGACGACGCGCTCCCACCACCACTCCTGCAGAGAATCAATCAAACACCACCACTCCTGCATTGAATCAATCAAACAGGAAAAACCTCAATCAAAATCAGAAAAATGAGAGGGAAAGAAGCTTCTTCCTTTACCTCGAATCAGAGCAGAAAGAAGAAGAACAAGAACCATAGGTTGTCCGTGCGAGATGAAGAACCCTAGGCTAGGTTGGATGCACGACTTAAAGCAAGACGAACCAGAACAGAGAAGAGAAAAGAAGCCTCCAACAGAATTGAATGCACGACTTGGAGGCGCGAAAGGGAAGAAGAAGAACACTTCGCGAGAAAATGTGTTTTCGTTTAGGGTTCTGAATTTGAACTTACGCAAGAGCTATTACCTCGGTTAAGTAAAATACCAAATGTCGAACGGTCTTATTGCCTTTGTCCCCAAACAACCGAGGCATGTTACTGGACAAAATGTGCTTGGGACGTTCGGTTACTGCCTTTGTTCATAGCAGAACTGAAACCGAACGATCATATTGCCTCTGTCCCCAGACAACCGAGGGATATTAGTGGACAAAATGAACTTAGAACATTTGGTCACTGCCTCGGTTCATAGTAGAACCGAAACTGAACAGTCCTATTGCCTCTGTCCCCAAACAACCGAGGCATATTAGTGGACAAAATAACTTGGAACGTTCGGTTACTGCCTCAATTTATAGTAGAACCGAAGCCGAACGGTCCTATTGCCTTTGTTCCCAAGCAACCAAGATGTATAAATTCGCCATAACTACGAAAATGCCATTGCATTTTTATATGCTTCGATTTTTACAAAACCGAAACGTATAGTAAGTTAAAAAACCATTGTTTTACTAGTAACACTTACCATTCATATATATATATATATATATATATATATATATATATATATATATATATATATATATATATATATATATATATATATTAAAACTATACATATCATCATAACCACCATATCATCTGTAAACAACCATACATATTAATATTCCAATTGCATTTCATGAAACATCATTTATACCATCAAATTAATCCACCTATTATGTTAAGGATTGAGTAAAATTCTAAATTATATTGAGAAGAATAAGCAACCAATTATGATATATATGCATTGCACTATGATTATCGTGAGCTACATATTACACAATACATTGAGTTATTTTAAAAAATGACATATGCAACCAATTATGCAAAATCAAGTCATTACACTAGTGGAAAAACGCTCTTTAACGTCGATTATTTTGGGCTTTTAACGTCAGATCCCGAACCGACGTCTAAAGTGGGTGACGTTAATGGGACGTCGGACCTTATAGACGTCGGACTATACAGGACAAACGTCTAAAATGTTGTCGTATTTGATAGGATCTTTCTCCGCTTAAGGTCTCTCGAGTTACTCCTGGCTCATGGTGATTCAAGTTTACAACTTTATATTTTTTGTTGAAAAGAATGTATTGTACGTTTTTTTTTGTATTTAATGGTTTTAATAATGTAGTGGAGGGGATTAGAGGAGTGCAAAACGCAAGAATTCGCCGCCCAAGGATACGAGCAAAATTGCCCAAAAACTCAATGAAAACGCATTTTAATCGGTTCAAATGAAAGACAATTCATCAAAAGAGTAATGTAATTGGAGTAAAATTAATTTTAAACGGTGCAAAAGTGAGAAAACGAACCTGAAAAACGTAGCCAGTGGAGAGAAAACGCGAGGAAGATGATGAACAATGAGTGCGCGTAACTGCTGCCTCGCGTTCACAGTGCTTTAAAGCAGACATTTAGAAGTCAATTCCCCCATAACAGACGTCTACAAAAGTCGATTCCCCTTAAAACAGACGTCTAAAGTGCTTTAGAAGTCAGAGTGGCGGGATCAGACGTCTAAATGGAGTCAAAAAGTGACTTTTTAAATTTTTGGGTTGAGTATTTTAAAGTCGGTTCCCGCCATAACAGACGTCTACAGACGTCGGTTCCCCTAACAACGGACGTCTAAAGTGCTTTAGAAGTCGGAGTGGCAGGATCAGACGTCTAAATGGAGTCAAAAAGTGACTTTTTAAATTTCCGGACTGAGTATTTAGAAGTCGGTCCCCGCCATAACAGACGTCTATAGATGTCGGTTCCTCCCACAACAGACGTCTAAAGTCAAAAAGTGACTTTTTAGATTTTTGGACTGAGGATTTAGAAGTTGGTTCTCCTACAACAGACGTCTAAATGGCTTTAGAAGTCGGGCTCCCTCATAGCCGACGTCTAAATAGTTGTTTTATTTACAAAAAATGCCACCGATCATTTTTTAGTCTGATATTCGAGGATCAAACGTCTAAATGGTAACGTTAAAGGCTTTTTTGCACTAGTGTAAGTACAAATTTAGTTAGTTACTGAATTGAACCAATAGTGATAATCGAATTCATCAATGACTTGGATATTAAATTTTTTAATTTCAAGTTATCTAAATTTAGTTTAATATCATAAATATTCTTTGAAAATGTAAATTCTTTTAAATAATTATATATTAATATATTTGTTTACTTAATAGTTAAGTATCATTTTAAAAATAGTTATATTGATATTACTGTCTCAAACTTATATTAGAAATATTTGTTAATCGCAGTTAATATATTTTATAATTGAATTATACATATAATGTTAAAATTAACATATTATACTTATATTATATCCTATGCATTACCGAATCAAAATCCACTCTTATACAAAATTTTTATTATTAAATTATTCATTTAGAGAATTTAAATAAATATATGTTATGTGTTTTAGACTATTTTTTTACATAGTTAATGTAATCCTTTCTATAAATAAATTGATTATATGTTTTTTTTTTCTTTTAATTCGCAATACAAAACAATCATGATCGTGAAACATTACATTAACAAACTTTCTTAAAAGTCAAATTGCGTTGATTTACAACTCAATTGTTTTTCAGATGCACAGGATACTTGAATAAGTATGTATCATTAAAAGATCTGTAATTTTGTTAAAAAAAAACTATATGAGAAAATTTATAATTTTTGTAAAAAAAATTATATAAAAAAATTGTACAAAAAAAGTATAAATTTTATCTAAAATGTTATATGAAAAATTGTTGTTTTCAACCAAAAATTAATAAATTCAATAATAATATTTTTATTTATTATGTTATTCGATGCTAATTTTTTTTTTCATTATGGGTAGTATTTGTTTATATTTCAGTGTGTTGTATTATTTAAATATTTTATTTTATTTTGTAATAAACTTTTTATGTGTTTATTTATGTATTTTGAAATATCATCATAGATAATGATATCCACAGTGAACTTTGTTTTCATTAATGGATAATGTATATGGAGGTGTAATATTTGAAGAGGTGGATTAAACTTAGTCAAAATCGATAAGATGAAAAAGGTAAAAGTTCAGTTTGTGGTGTACCAAAACTAAAAAGCACTGGTCATGCCATTTAAGGTGGAAAGGAACAAAAGCTCACACAGAATCGGAGTTTGAAACAAACGCGCCACCAGAGAATACGAGGTAAGTTAGTTGATTCCCAAGAAAATGGCTCTGCGGTGGCAGTCAGGTATGTATGACGACCAACTTTGAATTCGGAATTTCAGCCTCTCCATGGTATCTCTCACTAGCCTTTCTGCCTCCGCTTGCGGAGAAACTCAGACTGTTTTTCACAGAAAAATCTTTAAGGTTTATAACAAAATCTTATTTTTATTTTTACTTATAATTATGATAATATCTCGAGAATTACCCATATTTGATTTCAATAAAATTTATATTAATTATATTATATTTTAACTTAATTATACCTATAAAAATAAAATTTTAATCTTATATACAATTTTGAAGTGTAATTAGTTTTCTCAAAACGGATTATTGTTCGATTTTGATGAACTAATCCAATTTAATTTACTTATTATAAAATTGAGAAAATTCAAACTTGATTGAGTTTAATATGTTGTGAAAACTTGAACTTTCATTAAATAAATAAAATTTTTTAGAACACCCGGTTCAGTAGCTCAAACTTCAGTCTTTTTCTAGAAACTTCATTCTTTATTTTTCTGTATCATCTTTCTAAATTCCTTCATCGTTGAACCGTTTGCTCATCAATCAGGAGGTGCTTAAGTATTCCTGACATTGTGAGCTTCGATCCGATCGGTCAATTTCTCATTTTTCCACCATGCAATTGAGGATTGTAAACCTGTATCAAATGTTGGTTGCATGTGCATTCTTCTTTTTTTCTTCAAATTCTAGCACCATTTAGGTTCTAAAATATGTCTTCTACTTCCAATCAGTGAACTGTAGCTGACTTTGGAGTTTTCCTTGCGGAGCAAGGTGCGGTTTGATCTTCCTTCGAGTAGGGCAGTTTAATACGGAGGCAAGGGAAGCTGGGATTTTGTTTCTAATCTGTAAAATGTTTGCATGCGTTAATTTAGGTGCTACTAGAACGATTAAGTGTGGTATGTGTGGACTGTGTGATGAAAGATGGTGTTGATTGAGTTCAAATTATGAATTTGTATGTTAGAAAGTATGTTCTTTGGATGTTTGAACTATGAAATTGTGATTGGATACAATTGAACTGTTTTGATTTAGGTATGATGATGAATCTGAGTGGTTGGAATCATGGGAAATTGTTATGCAAGTTATTAGATAGGGAGTTAGGTGGTGTTTGCTGTTTAAGTCATTTTAGAGAAGAAGTGAGGGAGTGATTTTGAGATTTAGGGGTCTTGGACTGAAATAAACGTGTGGAACAGTTTAAGTGAGTAAATTATGACTTGTTAGAAGTGTCTAAATGGTTAAAAACAGTTTCTAAGTAGTAAATCTAGATTTGAGTCTTTAGGTTGATGAAATTTAAGTTTTTGAGTATGAATCAATGCACAGACACTTTATAATGGGGTTAGAAAGGATTATAATCATTTAGGCAAGTTTAATTTAACACATATTTCGACTTGAGGATGTTAGAAGTTCATCAAATTGCTTAGATTTGGTAATGAGGGTTGGATTTGCTTAAATATGCAGATTTGGAGTGTTACAGGTTATGCAAACTCGTTGTGCGAATTTATTCGCACAGCGAGCTACCCTGGAGAGTTGCTCTCTGACAGGGCATTCACATATCGACTATGGTGTGCTATGCGAATCGTTTCAGAGGGTTCCTCTCAGTTTGGCGAGTAGCCTTGCGAATTTGATCGCTTTGCTACTGGTGTTGGTCTGGGAAATTAATCATATAATTAGAATAGTGTAGGAGAGGCGTTTTGCGAGAGTGTGAGGCCTGAAACCTATGTGGTTTAATTCGCAATGTGATATAATTCGCTATGCGAATTTTAGCTGAAAAGCTTTCCCGTCAGGAAAATTCGCTCAACGCAGTCTTGCCTTCCCATCAGGAAAATTCGCTCAACGCACCAAAGGTGGTTCGCAGTGCGAATTTTTGCTATCTTTCCTTTTTAACCTGTGCGTTATGCGACTTGGCTCGCTCTGACTTGATTCTTTCCTTCTTCTGTTTTACATGATTGATGATGTATGATACATTTATGGTTTGGTATGATATTGTATATGATTATATAATTAGAGAATATTGTGTTGTGAATTCGAAGAGGAATATAACTTGATCAAAATGGTAAGATTGAGAATCAAAGTAAGATCTCTAGGTGAGATCATTATAGTGTTTAGAATGAATATATGAGGCTTCTTCATGTGGGGTTATCCTAATTAACACTCTAATGGTCTTTCATTCTCACTTAGAGAGGATTGACGCATGTGGTGAGAGTAATAGGAGGTCCTAGTGTAGGCGCTAATTGGAGGCCTATTGCGCAGTAACGGACTAACACTTGTGTGTGGTAGGGTGAAACCCATTGGCAATGGCTTTGCAAAGCAGTAGAGGCCACCATAAGTGCGCAACCCGCCCAAAATCAATATTCATTCTAAGCCCAGATGTGTCTAGTTGCGTTATAACATGATAAGATGTTGTGTTTGCTTGCTTATGTGATTTTGCTTTTACTTTCAAAATGTCCTTAGATAACTTGTATGTTTTTCAACTTAGCTTACCCTTGCTTGTTTGTTTATGCCTTGTATGTTTGTGTTCTTCCTTTTGCAATAATCATTCACTTGGATGTGAGCAAAGGTAGATGAGGTGACTCTGGAGCAAGCTTTGGAGGGAGATGACGCAGCTCCTAGTTCTTAGACTTCTCTTTAATTATTATCTTTATTTTGAAAGACTCTTATGTATGTAAAGTTTTAAATTATAGTCTATTTTGAGATGATTGTAAAGCTTATAACTCTACTTACATCCGTAAATCGTTCTATCATAATATGATGTTAATCATTCTAAATTCTATTGTCATATAATTTTTGGGATGTTACATGAGTTGGTGAGTTAAATGAGTTGATTCACTAACTTACTTAATTATAACTTTTTTTCTCAATGAAAAAATACCAATTTTTTTCTAATTCAAATCTAAATAAAGGAGAAAAGTCTTAAACTAGATTTATAATGAATAAAACAAAAGATTTTATTCATACAAAGATATCATAAAATCTCTTTAACAAAATTTTTAATGGGTTCATAGCAATTAAAATTTGTTTCTTCATAAAAATTGAATTACTAAATATAAATTTGTGGATTTTTCATGTTGTGTAATTACTCCATACAAAAATAATTTTATGGCGAGATTCATTTTTAATATTTTGTAAAATGATTAACCTAATAACAAATACTCATTAAAAAAAATTAAGCGAGTTGGTGGACCAACCTTATCACAAGTTTAATTCAAATTATCCAAATTTTTAATAAATCATTGATGCATATTAAAATTTCAATTTTCCATTCAATCCATTTCAAATCCGTGATAAATCAAGTTTTCCTCGTTTAAAAGACTAATTTTAATCCATGCTTTTGAACTATTTGAATTTCCCCAAAATAGAAAAGAAGGAAACAAATATGTAAAGAGAAATAGAGTGAAAATGAGTATTTTATAATTAAAAATAAATAGAAATAAGATTTGTCTAATCGAACGTTGAGTTGAAAATAGTGGAAGAATTTTAAATCGAATTTCTTATTGTTCTGAACTTTTTTTTATATTAGAAGATATTGTTTGAATTGGAACTTTGGATGTGATTGACATTTATTTGGAATGGTTCAAGAAGTGAAATGTCTATTACATGTATGAAAAAAATAATAATGGGACCCACAGTGCATAGTTTGTCTTGGTTTCAATAGGTTTTATCTATCATTATAATTTTTTTCAATTTCAACGTAGAGTTTTGATTTTTTTTTTAAATAAATAAAACTTTTGGTCAATCATTTAACAACATTATCATTATTATAGTTATAAAAAGTACTAAATAAAGAATATCCAAAATAATAAAATACAAAATTGAAAAATGATAATAAAAACCTATAAATCATTTCCATATACATAATTAGATGAAGACAAACATTAAGGATGGGATTTATAATTGTTTTCATTTCTACTGAGTACTATATATTTGCACATATAACATTTATTTTTAATATAAAAAAAATGAAAGTAAAAAATTATAACATTAAAAATTGAATTTAAAAAGAATTATTATTCATTTTAAAATAAAATAAGTTATAATAAAATAAATTATCACAAATATTAATAATGTTTAATAATTTTAAGTGGGATAAAAACAGGATAAAAAATTTGCATACTGGTTTCTAATCAATTTCTGATATATATAATTTAAAAATGTGTTATTTATTAAAATAATGATTATTTATTAAGAAAAAATCATTAGACTTTTAGTAGAGGTGTTTGTAGTATAGTTTGGTTCTATTTCCGTTTTGTATATTTATTATATAATTAGTATACGTATTTAATTTATTTTATTAACATAATGACTATAATATAAGTTGATTTTATTTTTATCTAAAAATATATTAAACCAAATATAAAGATATATGCAGTTTGGTTTGGTTTGATTTGAATATTAAAAAATTCAAATCAATATTTGAAGTTCGATTTGAATCAAATTTTCATATTTATTAGACTATTTATCCATAGAAAGGGTTTTGAAAATTAATAAAAAAATGAAATGAGTATAAACATAGGATTAAACTTACACCACAAGTAAAAATTAAAGTGGAACTTAATGACATGAGAAAAGTTTGAATTGAATTGGTGTAGAGTGAGTTGGTATACACTGATGGGGAGAAAAGAACCAACAATTCTGATCTCAGCATGCTAAAGTGCAGTTTGAAGACAAAGCCTTTTTTATATTACTTTTTTTTTTCTTTTCATTTTCTAAGTCTTGTTTGGTTAACCCCAACCACAGAATGCCTATGACTAGGGCGTGTGCTTTCTATCTGTACGTTTCTATCCACAAATCCAGAACCCTTGACCAGATGTGGCTAGGGCTTTTCCATTCTAATCAGAACAACCTCGTACCTTTGGTCGGGCTACCTTCAAATACTGTCCTTAGATATCTTATACATTAATTGATCAACAAAATAAAATTAGGGCCACATAATCTCGCTCTTCATAATTTCATATACATAACCATTCAAATCTATTATATTATATTTTCTTATTTTTTGTTGTTCTTACTTTATTTTTAAGTTATATATATAACTTTGGCTGATTTTTCAAGCAAATGTAATTGATATATTATCCATTCAATTTTTAATTATTATATTTGTTACTGGTAATTTTTGTTTAAAAAACCTTATAATTATGAGTACTTTCATCCCATTCTTAATAACGTTGAAAACTTAAGGAAGTTTAAGAATGATTCTTGGTAAAGTTATTATTTTATGAATGATTACCGATAAAGTTATTGTTTTAGTATATATTTGATGTTATATGAATTCAGCTTTTGATACACTTTAGACAAGTCAAAACGTCTGTAGTTATATAATTTTTCATTTAATATTCAGTAAATACTTTAAAAATTTCCACTATTAAATGACTTTCATTTAATATTATTTGAAGTTGCCAATCTAACCATTAAGTTATATATTAATAATTAAATTTTGCAAAAAGAAAACAAGAAAAATAAAATAATTAAATTACCCGTATTGTTCTACATTAAAAAAGGCGTACATAAGTTTACAAAAATCAAGGAGGTGTAAAAAAAAAAAAAACTTAGAATAACAGTAGTTTTCAATATGATTTGAATAATACAAGATTTTAATCCAAGAGTGAGTTTTTATATAAATTTATCCATTAAAAATCATTGACTTGGTTGGACGTGTATGTTTGTACATGTAATCAGACATACAAGTTATAAATAAAATAGAGTATCATTCTCACAAGAGTTGAGTTTTTCTTTTTTATCTCTAGCAACAAGAAAGCGTGTATTAATATAAATGATACCACGGGTATCAAAACCCTTAACACCAACTCACATAAAATCTGGTAATGTGAAAAATATTCCCAAGTGACTGATCTTCAACTTAGGAATGTCAAAATCTTATAAATATATATAATTTTTTTTGAAAATGTCATATGTATATATATATATATATATATATATATATATATATATATATATATATATATTAAAAATATATTAAAATTAAAATATATATATTATATATATAAATTTAGGGACCAATGCCCCCTCTGTCCAATGAAGGTTCCCTTATGTTTTATATATTAATTAAGATTAAAAGCAAACAAACATAATTAGTTGGATATGTGAAGAAATCCATAAGCAAAATCCTACGTATACGATATTAATACAAAAGTTTAAATTACGAAAAATATCAGTCAAATGCGCGAACCACCGTAATAAATATGCTTGTTCATTATCGTCATACAAAAAGTTTTCATAAGAAATATATCTAATTCAAGTAATCCTTCAAAATCTCCTGTTAAATATTCAGTGACACGTTAATTTCTTTATCAATTTGGACTATAAAAAGAATCATGTTATTTTTTGAAACATAGTAGAATAGATAATAAACATTGGAAATAAAGAATCCTCGTAGAATTTAATGTTTTAATTTTACATAACTTGTAGGGATATGTCATATTGGAAGTTTCCATGTATGCATGCATGTTCCATTATATATTAGGCCAAAGCTTATGGTTACATTAAGAAAGGATAAAATGAGGCACTTAAGAAATAACACTAATTAGTATATGTCAGATCCAACCATATAATGGTTTTATATGACTTTAAAAGCTTATTAAATTGGCTTTAAAGAAGTAAAATAGTATATCACATGGTGAGTGCTCCACTGATATTTAAAGCAAGTTGTTTCTTTAAAAAGTCAACAGTTTCTTTTCAGAAGGATCTTTAGAAGAAAGTGTGTAATTTATCTGTCCTTTAATTTAATCATCTTGTTAATTAATCACATAAAATATAAGAAAAAGAAATCCAATGTTTGGAAAGTCTCGAATTTGAACGCATCAAATTGATTGGTTGGTGTTTCACTTGCAAGTTGTCGTTCAACGAAATGAACACAAAAAATTACTTGGTAATCAGATTCGACTTTTGGTAACAATCAGAGGTGGAATGTGGCTATAATTGATGCCTGGAGAACCTTCCTGCTTCTGTTCACTATATATGTCACTTTCCTGCACCGTTCTTTATTTAATTAATTAAATCAATTCTTTTTTTTGTTTCGGTTTATAAAACTAAAAAAAAAATCATCATCATGTTAGAAGTTTCACATCGATTAGAGATAAGACCAATTCAGTGTATATAAATAGATATAAACTTCATTCTTCAAACCAATTTTGTGAAGTTAAGATGAGCTTAAAGTCCACTGCTAATATTTCCATATTTAATTTGGGTTCTTCGTTTTTGTTACACTGATAGTTTACAATACTTTAGAATGGACAAAAAATATGTTATCTATGCTGTGCTAACTTTTTGATATTAAAATCACACAGACAATATTATCTTTTGTAAATAGTCATCATTTGTGTAAATTAAACATGTTTATCAGTGATAATTTATTAGTTATAAGTATACATCAAGGAGTCACGTAAACATTTTTTGAGATTCATGCCTTTTTTTTATTCCTAAACTTTTATATGGATTGTATGGTCTAAGTCTTAAAGAATCTACACAATTTGACATAGTCTAGTTTATTTTTTGAACTTTCTCATATGCCACAATGAGAGTTTGCCAATTTAAAATAAAAAAAAATGGTCAATAAGAGCACATACACATCTACAATGAAGCAAAGATATAAAAAAAAAAAAGATTCTAAATAATTAAACAATTCAACTATAATTAACTTATATTATACTCCTACATTTAACTAAGTTCTACACATATTATGGTGACCACATCTAAATTTAGTTGTAAGTTAGACATGATTATTTGAAAAATTATTTTAAGCTTTTTTAATCTGTTGTAAGTTAGACATAATTAGTAGAGACGGATGTTATATTTATAACATACATAAATTTACGTATATTATAGTAAGAATTAATGTAGTGTAATTAGAGTATTGGTACTTGTACAAATATTATGGAAGTGTTACTATTACATAATGTAGACTATAAAGTTACTATAATCACTACTAAATGTGACAAAGTATGATTCAATCTCATAGACAAAAAATGAACTCGTAATCTCTTTTACTCCTTCCAACTTTTATCAATAAATTAACCTTATAACATAGAAAAATATTTCTGATAGAATATGAAATCTTACTTACTAAGAAGGAAATTTTGAATTATTATTGTATCTATACTTATAAAAAATAATAATAATAATATAAGAATATAAGTTGTAGCAACAATTATAAAATTATTATTTGCTTAAAGAAAATCAACAAACCTTCCTCGTGTTGAAGAGGCGATGTGGTACCTCCCACCTGTCCAAACCCTCACAACCAAAGCACAAAGAATCATCATCATCATCATAACCTTTAAGTCCTTCTAAACAAGTTAGGAATAAAGCTAAATGAACTGCCATTATTTATTTCACTAAAGAAAGACCAAATAGAAAGAGATTCATATAAAATATGTATTCTTTTTCGAGGGACTACGTTTATATTTTCTTATTCGTTAACTACATTAATCTTCCATAATTACAGGATCAAGGGTTGTATTAAAAAATCTACAATATTTTTAAATGGCTTTTCATCTTCTTTTTTTATTCTTTTTCCTCCTTAATCACCACTGCACTCTCCGCACGTTATAAAACCCTAACCTTTATGTTTTTAATTTAATCTCATCCTTAATTAATTGGTCATTTTCAAGCCCGAGTATGCCTTAGATTTTAGGGCATTAATAAATCTAATCCGCAGCCAGTGAACGTGTGCAAGGATAAGCAAAATAGATGCGAAATTGGTGTTTTTTAGTTCATAAGCAAACAGTATTAATTGCATCTTTAGAACCTTAATTAATGAATTAACCTGTTTGTCCTATTAAATTACCAATGGAAAGTTGGCCAATTAGAGTAGCAAATAATATTAGGAATGTCCTGAGTTCTCATCCTATAAATGGAATCAAACTCTAACCTATAAATGTGTTTAGGAAAATATTAAAAAAAAATATATAATAAAACCAGGTATGCGATAGCCAATGCAGTTGAACCTGACATTATTATAATAGCTAGAGTACTAATGCGATAACATATTCCAGGAACAGTGTTTTTTACATTGTTCTAAATTACAAAAATGACTGTATATTGGTGGAGAGTTGAGTAGGAAGAAGACAAGAGCGGTGGGAACCACCCGCCGCAGCATCATCTCCCACTTGCCCATTCCTCCGCCCTCGTTTATCGAATGTGATGTATGCATTATTATTATTTTAACAAATAAAATAATGATGTTAATGCGTAGGTTGTAGCTTGTAATGTTTCAATTTTCCTAAACCATGGTTAGTGAGGGGAACCCACAGAAAGAACAAGAGGAGGCGATACCCAAAGTTTCAATTCAAAGGCCACCATAGGAGCACAAGCAGCAACACCAACGATTCAACAACATTTTATTAATTAAGAAAATAATAATATATTAATACGATATTTTAATTATTTTTTATTAAATTTAAAATATATTAATATAATAAAAAATAAATAAAAAATAATAATAATAAATGACACGTATACTATTTTAAAATGTTAGGAAAAATCAAAATGTTATAAAAAACCTGTGTTAATACATCACCATCAATATTCCTCCTCTAAACCCCACCCACACACGCACAATCTTTATCTCTCTTCTCTACTCCTTCACACGCACACGCGCTACCCACTACACTACACATGTTGATGTCATTTCATTTCTACCCAATCTAGTGAGATAACATATCATTTTAAATTCTCATCTCCTTTGCTACTTATTTAATTTAATTCTATATTTTTCATGCGTGTTCTCCAGTATTAATTAATTCATCTTGGATACCATGCAGTAGCAAATAGGATGATCATCAACGTATGCTTTTGTTACTTGTTTTTCTTTTTCTTTTTATAAAACTAAAATTCTGTATATAGTGTATTTGACATGAATTTTAACAAAATAATTGGTTTCTCAAGGAAATTTGAAATGTTTCATGTCAATATATGTTTTTTAATAAATTTCTTTTATAAAAAAACATATTTTAAAGTTTTAGTCAATGTAATTATATTACTTAAAATTAGATAATTTTAAATTTCATAAATTTTCATTTATTTTCACCTGTTTAAATTAATATATTTTTTTTTCCAATTTGGTTTTAGTTGAGACAATAGTGGCTTGACTAAGATGGAGGCACTATCAAAATTATTATCTTTCCACTTATGTTGACTAAACTTTTTTTCTATTCATGTCAATATAAGATATTTTAGAACTAGTTTATTATAGATTACTGTTATTTTTTACTTGATATATTGTTCTATAAATATTGGATGGATTATTATATTTTTTTATTTGATTTCTATCGTAATTACTTTTTTGTGATATTTATAATTTTTTTATATTGATAAAAATGTATTCTTTGTGAATAATTTGCTAATATTTTATTTCTAATGTTAACCATAAATTTTTTTTAGAACCTTCGTTTTTATCAATTTAGAAAAACCTTTCTTTTCTTATTTCCTAAACTATTTTCTCTCAAAATATCTTTCAATTTCTCTTCTCAAATTTTAACATTATTAATATCTTTCGAAGACCCATACAAAAGGAATGATATCTGCTAAAGATTATATTAAATTCCTTGATCAATCTTTCCTACTAGTTAATTAAATTTTTGGTCATTTTGTTGTCAGATGTTTCTTCCTTTGCATGCAGCTCTTTTTTCTTTTTTTTTTATTGTATGTGATTTTATTTCCTTTTCTTTAAAATCTCTTTTAGTGGAGACAAAAAAAAAAATTGTGTATGGATCATTGATTTTTTTTTTGCTAGATAAGGGATTTTGAGTGTGAAATTGTCTTGGAAGGAGTAGAATGTTAAACAAACTTGTATAAAGTAAGGGAAACTATTTTTCTTTACATTTTAACTTTGAATTTTGAATTAATGTGATGTGCACCTTATAATTGCATCTGATTTAAATATGGAAAAGTTAACATATTGTTAAAAATAATTAAATTGGGTTAGAAATGTGAAGTTGATTGATGGTTTACAGAAATGAAATTTGGAAGTTTTTTTAGTATCATAGTGATGTATAGATTTTGTTTAATGTGTGATTCGAAAACATGTTGGATTGATGAGTTGTTTGGGAACATGGTTGAAGCCTTAATTTTTAAGACTAAGAGAGTAGACAAGAAAGAATCAAAATTGAGGTTATCATAATAAATGTGACATATTTGGTTGTTGAATAGAATGCTCTGTGAGTGAAAATATTGTATTGTAGATAAGAATGAGAAAAATATTAAGTGATGAGAAAACATTAGTTTTTAGAGAAACTGATATGTTTGTGATGGAGAATGGTTCTTCAGTACTTTAAATATTTATGTGATATTTTTTCATACTAGAAATGATTTATATGTTGTTAAATAATTTTACTTGTATAATCTTTTATAATTTTTATCATGTGTGAAAATGCACATGTATGTGTGAAGTTCTTATTTCAGGAGTGTTAAATTAGTTTTTATAAGAAAAAAAAAAATACTAATTTAAGGTGAATCCAAGTGTATTAAAGAGGATGTGAGACTATTTTAACTCTATTAATATCTAAAGTAAAATAATTACATGGTGAGAGTGGAAATAGGCTTTACATAACAAATCATATAATATAAGAAAGGATCATATTCAGAAAACTAGTGAAGTTAACTTTGTCGGTAATAGATGAGATACATTATGTTTTACTTGGTTATTAATGAGTTATATAACAGGAAGATAATCTTATAAATCAATTTAATACACTGGTCTTTTGAAATGAAGAGTATAAATTTATTATGATAGTTATATGATGATGTTTGGTATCTTCTTTAATATATCTATATTTCAAATATTTATGGCAACATTTGTAATATATATATATATAAAAGGATACCTATTCATATAAAAATTAGTTTACTTCTATATTTGTGTATTTGTTGTTTTCTTTTCTCATTATGTTAATATAATTTATATAAATAAGCAGAGGATAAAATTAAGGATAACATTAAAACAATGAGTTAAAATAGATAATTAAAGAATTATTATAGAAATGATTTAGATATTGGATTGATGGTTTTGAAAAATTGTAATTTTAAAGTTCTTATAAGTTCATTTTAAATATATTTTGAAAAATAATCTTCTCTAGCTATGAATTCTTATTTGAACTTTTTTTTCACATAATTAATTACTAGTTGTTTATCTTATACACTTTTAACCATCATTAGTTATAATTATTTTCATCAATGTTTTTTATAAATTCAAATGCTATAAAAAAATTAACAAAATTCCACCAATTATCAACATTGCAAAAATAATCTTGATCGGATTGGTCTAAATCATTGGATACATTAAAAAACAAAAATAGTACTTTAATACGTATATTTCTTTTTCCATTCAAATGACATGGGTGATTTCCTTTTTTTAATATTTATTAAGGATGAAAAGATAATTTTAGAAGAAAAATTTAAAAGTTCCGTATCAAATGAATGTTAGTGTCACCTAAACGTGTTAATGATCGTTAAAAAAAATTTGAGCATTAACTTGTTTTTTAATATTAATTAACCAATTTTGTCAAATTTTGTGAAAGAATAATATCAACTAAAAAAATTCATCAATATTTATGTTCTTTAATTTTCTTTTAAAAGTTAATAAATTTAAATTTAATTATTCAAATAAGAAACTTAAAAAGTAAATATAAAATTAATTCAGTTTTGCTATATTTAAAATTCCCTTTCTAAACTCAACTCAAGGTAAGAAGAAATATTCTCTATTGAGCTAAGTGTTTGACTCAAAAAGTAAGCGTTATAAAAACCTATTTTATTGTGATGAATTTATTGTTTACTCATCCAGTTTTACTGTATTGCGATCGAGCTATTAAATAAAAAATTGTAGACTACAATTATATATTATCCTAATAATGGCAAGAATCATAGGATAGTAATTTTTTATTCTACTCTTTTCGTCCGACAACAAAACCAACAATTTAAGCTTTGCTTATTATTTTTTCCCTTCATTTACATTTTTAAGGGAATAGTTAATTTCTTTGCTTTTTTTTTTCTTTTGTAATGATATTCTACATGGAATTTTTTTAATTAAAATAACTTTTGTTGTTTACGAAATCCAACTAACTCTTAGTTCTGTCAAGTATTTGGATCAAATGGTGGCCCTTCAATTTAACTTTTAAGAACATGTACATAATAAAATTATTTTATTTTAAACCCCAATAAATAAAATATATAATACCACAATCTGTTTGATGGGATATTGTTATAAAACTCACTAGCTACGCTTTTCTTATCTAAATTTATTTTTTATTTTCGTACTGGATAAATCCTTTTAAAATAAGCTCAACTTTTTACTGTCATTAATAAATACTTTTTATTATTATATATATTTACTTAGTTTTTAATACGCTCTGTCATCATTGCTTACCTCAGTAGAAAAAAAAAAAAAAACAACTTCAATGATGTGGAAATTACCGACGAGAAATATAACTTAAATGGGCATATTGATATAACGGGCATAGAAAACCTAAGCAATAATTGATGGTAGAAATGTTGAGTAATGAAGTTAAGATCGCGTTGCGTCCACGCTCTTCTAACGGGAGTGAGAAAGACATTGGAGCAAGTGTGTTAAAAAGATTTGGCTCAACTAATTGTTATATTTTATAGTACATATGCCTATTATTATTTTAAACTTTTGTTTGCCCAAGCAAATGACTGCATTGTGAGTCTTTGCCTCTCCTTCAACCTCATTTCAATTCTCTCACCCATTCTTTCTCTCTTCTCTTCTCTTCTCTTCTCTACTTCTTCTTCTTCTTCTTCCCTTTTCTCACTCTGCACTCCATCTTCTTTTCAAAACCCATCCCATCCATCTCCTTTTCTTCTTCTCTCTTTTCCTTCCTTCTAATTCCACACACTCATACCACTTACCTTAAAGTAACCATAAACAAACCAACACTGTTCTTAGCCCAACAAAAAATAAATACAAATCTCTACTATTTATTAACTATATTTCCTTCTTTCTCCATAATATAATCATTTCTGTTTTCCTTGTTTTCTGTTTTTTTTTTCTATCTTATTATATAACCTTTTTTTTTTTTATAAGTCGTGTGCTATTTATATTTATATATCGTTCTCTCTCTCTTGGATGTGTCTATGGCTGGTTTGGATTTAGGAAGCGCTTCACGCTTTGTTCAAAACCTTCACAGACCGGACTTGCACTTGCAGCAACTACATCACGATTCGGAGGACCAAGAGACGCCGCCACAGAATCGCGGAGGGGTGCCGTTCGATGACGATGACCGAAGCCAAGGATTGGAGCTAGCTTCCACGGGTCCTGGTGATGTGGTCGGTCGGCGTCCACGTGGAAGGCCACCGGGATCCAAGAACAAGCCGAAACCGCCGGTGATAATCACGCGGGAGAGCGCCAACACTCTCCGAGCGCACATCCTCGAGGTGGGAAGCGGCTCCGACATATTCGACTGCGTCACCACCTACGCGCGCCGCCGCCAGCGCGGGATCTGCATCCTCAGCGGCAGCGGCACCGTCACCAATGTCAGCCTCCGCCAGCCGGCCGCTGCAGGCGCCGTCGTCACGCTCCACGGCCGCTTTGAGATTCTTTCCCTTTCCGGCTCCTTCCTCCCGCCGCCGGCTCCGCCTGGGGCTACCAGCCTCACTATCTATGTGGCCGGAGGGCAGGGCCAGGTGGTCGGAGGAAACGTGGTTGGAGAGCTGACAGCAGCGGGGCCGGTGATCGTCATCGCGGCGTCGTTCACGAACGTGGCCTACGAGAGGCTACCGTTAGAAGAAGAAGAACAGCTTCAGATTCAGGCACCCCCTACGACGTCGTCTCACGGAGTTGGAAATAACAACGGCAACAATAGCAATAACAACTCTTTCCCGGACCCTTCTTCCGGACTTCCCTTCTTTAATTTACCTCTGAATATGCAGAACGTTCAGTTACCTGGGGAGGGTTGGGGGGGAAACGCTGCTTCACGTCCACCACCTTTTTGAGTTTCTTCTTTCTCTCCAGATCCATCTTCACCCATCAAGAATTTCTTCAATGGATTACTGTATGTTATTACAAGGTCAGCACATTCATGGACTACATAAATACTATGATTAGTTTTCTCTTCTTCCTCTTCTGCTGCCGATGTTAATTAATGGATACTACGATATCATATGAGATCATGATTATGTGGCGGGTTTTAGTCTCATTTCATCTCTTTATTTCCTCCTCCATTATTATAACATGGAACACTGCTGTATAATTTAATTAATTACTAGCTTTCTGTTTAATTACATGTCTCTGCTTATTTTATTTTTATTTTTATTTTTTTTCTGTTTGAGGATTTTCCTTTTAATTATTAACATGACTTGCACTACCTAGCTACATGTTTCAAGGAGCTGGTTGTCGTTCCGACATGAAGCAAAGCAATAACTTGTGAGTCACAACCCCATAACCAGCTACCCCTTCCCCGTCTCCTTTATTTCTGTGCCTTTTTATGGCGTCCTATTTTTAAATATATTTATTCATACCTCCTTGCTTCTTTCACAAGCTTAGGATTAAATTTATAATTAGTGCTTCTGTATAAATAAATGTATATATGCATATAACTAAACTAGGGATTCAGTGATAAACATAAGGCTGACATGTACGGTGTTATTTTTACAAGACTTTCGTGCATGTTTATGTATATATTCACAAAAATAAAGTTCATGTCTAAAAAATATAACAACTTAAATGATTGCTACGGTATTATTTATATGCCCCATGGATAGTAATCATGAATACGTATGTTTGTTTTAGGTCATGCGTATATGCTTCTCTATATCTGTTTACTGGCTACATATATGGAAGTTAAAATTGGTGGTTACCTTCTCCAGCATTAACCAACCTCAGTACGTATTCTGATCATTAGTGCCTGAATAATTGTAACACTGAAAAAGCTTTAATTAGATCCACTGACGAATTTTGGAAGTCCAGTTTTGACTTCTGCTAGCTACTGACTAGTACTGCTCTTTAGGTAAAATGTATGATCTTGGAAAAGGAAAAAAGAGTCATGCATCCCTGCCTTATCTTATGGGGCAATTTACACTACAACCTGAATTAACTTCCGTCACCTAATTATGGTGACCTACGCACACTCGAAACCAAATATATATCTATATATATTTATATATATATGTATAAAGTATATGATATATCTGTTGTCTTTTAATTCGGATCTGGAGAATGGAAGTGATGCATGGGAGATACAAGATACAACTGGTATAGTAACAATTGGTCTCAACGTAGTGAAAAACTTGCACCCTTTATTTTGGTTCATCTATTTTGCATAGCTGTAATAAATCTATAAGCTTCAGTGTATAAAATCTGTTACACTGGCTAGTTAACAAGCAAATTATGTTTTACTAAAAGGTAGAGAGCCCTTGAATTTTTTAGGCCGGAAATGCTTTTGATCTTCCAAGTCGTTACCTAATTTTTAATTAGCTTGTGGGGCTGATTAGAGTTGTGACATAATTATATATAGTTAGTCGCTTATGGAGCAAATGATAAATTAGTGTAGGTTCGATAATAGGTTGCTTAGGTTTCCGGCGCGGACTATATTTAAATATTGCATACACTTAATGTCACTTCTGGCTTTAAATTATTCTCCACTTAATAAGTTTTTTTTTTTTTTTCTTTTTTTTTCGCAAAGTTACTTGTGTTTCTGATGATATGCTGACTTTGTTCTCTCATGGTAGTGAAACTGTAGGCTTTAATCTTGATCAAAACAAATTGTAATGGCGTAATGCATTTGATTCTACAAAGCACTTAGCTTGTAGAGTATACGTCCACCACACACAAATCCGTGTATAAATATAGCTAGAATCACGAGCGCGAGTGCACTAGATGTTGTAATGTAGTAATATAATCTCTCATCTGCAACTAATATGTCTGCGGAGTCTGCACTAAGGATAAATAACCATTTGAATTTCGCCTGTGTGCTTACCCTTTTGATGATGAGTTCTATGCCAACGATTTCTTTTATCAGTCCTTGGAATTCTGTAATGAACATGTCATGATAGGTTTCTGCTTGTTCTAAATATCCTCGGTTAATCTGATTTCTGCAACTTCAACATGATAAGTCGTGGATTATAGCGATCTATTTAAACTTGCACAGGTTTAACCATGTGCTTTGAACAAGTGGAATTTTATATGCTATATTTAGTCTCTTTAAGAACATTGTCACAGGTTATATGGAATGTGATAAAATAAATTAGATCTTAGTTCTAACTAGTTTTCAGTTAATCAACGTCAATATATATATATATATATATATATATATATATATATATATATATATATATATATATATATATATATATATATAATTTCTTTTTAGCTTATTGGAAAATGAACTCTTTCTATTTTTCAACTGTTTACATATGTACTATAAATTATATGAAGTAAAGATTTTATAAGAGATATATGCATGGACTTTGACCCAGTATTTCTTGTACTTAAAATATAAAATATTGATATATGAAAAAAAAAAATAAGAGAATGATATAAATGAGGTATTGATTATAAATTATAATTCAAACCTTAATTTAATTTTAATTTTTCTTCTTTTCAAGTTACATTGGTGTACTTTCTGATTTTATATAAGTAAAATAAGTCTCGTTATTACTTTGAAAAAAAATTAATTCCTCTATGAATTTTGCTCTCCAAAACAATATATCAAATTTAATTTTGTATTTAAAATTTTCAGATAAAATTGATTTAAAATTTAATTTAATTGTTTGAAAAATTCTTTACCCAATGCATCGATCAAAACATAAAAGTTAATAAAAACATGAAAATATGAAAACAGATGAAGCATTTTGTTGAGGAACCTAAACCCTATCTAAATGCTTTCGTTGGAGTGTGTGTTTGACGTATTCAAATCCAAAAGACGTTGGTTGCACGGAAAAGAAGTGACAATTCTGATCTGAGTTTTCCTAAATTCAACAGCAAGGCAAGGGGCAAATGCTGACCAGCAAAAAACTAAAGTACAATGATCCATGAAAATATTTTGGGTTAAATATGCTTTTAGTCTCTATATTTTGGGACAATTTTGCTTTTAGTTCATTTTCAAATTAAGGTACAATTTAGTCCTTAACTCTGGTTTTAGTTCTTTTTATCAATTTTCTTTTTTAATTTTATTGATTGGTAAAAAGGACTAAAACCAGAGTTTTCTAAAGTTGAAGGATACCTTACTTTAAAAATGAACTAAAACCAAAATCGCCAGGAACTAAAAATATATTTAACCCAAATATTTTTTTACAAACATTTTAATTTAATATATATATATATATATATATATTATTACATAATTAATTTAAAAAATAATTTCACACTCAATAATAATAATCATAAATATTAATATAAACTAGTAAGAAAATGACATATATTAAAATGTTGTAAAAAAATATTATTAAAATATCATTATCTAAAACTAAAACACATAATATGGACATATACAAACTTTTTTTCACGTGCTCTTGCTAATTTTTTTTCTTTCCCTTAAAAATATAATTTTTTTAACTATTTTATGTGTTAAATAAATATAAGTATGTTTCACATTATTGATTTTTACAAACAAAATTAGAAATTAGATAATAAAATGCAATGAAAATGCCAAAAGAAAATTAGAAATTGAATAAAATGGAACCGAAATGTTTTAACCTTGGCTTGCAAGCTGTCTATGAGCTGCGTTGAGTCGCCATGGTCATGAGACGAACAAACCCTACACATCAAATTGCTGTACATTTTAACTTAACAGTGCTTTGGATAAATGATAGGATTAATTGAATCCTTTATAGGAAAATATACCATTTGATTCAAGGAAATTAGGTTTTATTTAATTTTTAGTTAATTGTCCTATTTTCCCTTACTTTGGTGAGATATTTAAAATAGGATAAAATGTGATAAAAAAAATTGATATTCAGTAACAAAATTCACAAAATTATAAAAGAAACGGAATAAAACATGTAATTAAGTTTTTTTACTTTAATATTTTTTTTCTAACATTCTTAAAATAAATTAATCTCTCTCTGTATACACGTGTTTTATGTTTATTATACTTATTGCATATATTTATATAAATTAATAAATAATTTAAAGTGTTTTTTAAAATTTTAATATATATTTTATATATTTGACATCTCAGAAAAGTTTATGATATTCTCAAAATATTTGAACTTTGGCTTATATATATAATTTTGAGGTACAACTGCATGATTAGCGGTACCTATTTTCTTGTTAAATCCATTTGGCTTTTCACTTCATCAAATGTTTGGCTTAATTGTTTTATCCCTTAAAACCATTGGCATAAATATAATGTAATTATAAAATGCAAACGATAAAGAAAAAATAGCTTGAAAGAAGTTTTCAAAATATGCGCTCATTTCTCTGTTATGCATCCAAACATTTTGAACTGAAGCTATCATAAAAATATAAACTTAAATTTGTGAATGAATTAGGTTGAGTTGAATTTGTGCAAACACTTTAATCAACCAACTAAAAAGATATTGACTTGGGTTAGGATGAATTTTTGCATTTTTTATATTAAACTCAATCATACTCTCAACTCACTCTAGACCAAGTTGTTAGCGTTGGGTCAAAATTTTGAAAAAAAAATATTTTTTGTTAAATAAATTATAATTTTAAAATATCAACCTTTACATAGAAATAAAAGCTTATTAAACCTTTTTATAATCTAAAGTCATTAGAGTAGTTATCATCACTGCAATTATATATGATGTTTTGATACAGTATATTTCGTATTCTAATTATTTTTATGTTTGTTATTTTTTAAATTAAAGAGTTAGTGTATATGATTGAGAATAATTCTAATAAATATATAAAAAATAAAGTCTTTGCTTTATTTTTTTTTGTTGTTGAAGTTTTTCAATATTTAAAATAAAGATAGAAGAGTAGTTTTTTTATGGAGTATATATAACAAACTTTATCTGCTAATTGACTTAAGATGAATATAATGGTGCAGTTAGGAGTTATCATAATTTAATTACATATGTCTTCATTTTTAAAAAAGAAGTTGAGGTAAATATGTCTATAGTTTCTTTTAGCCCTTTTAGGAGTTTAGAGTTTTGTTTGTGAGTTTATGTGGACCAATGCTTTAGGGCATGCATAGAGAAAGAATTGTAGAAGATTTTGGTTTTAGAGTGATTATATATTAGTTTCTCATTATTTTTTTAATCAACAATCAACAGTAATTCTATGTAGTCTTAGAAGGTGATGTTGCCAATGTATGCATTTTTATGAATATATATAGATCAAAGTTTCTTATGTTTTTTTTTAAGGTGAATCATTGTGCTGAAAAATTAACTAATTTGACTTTTATTCATAGATAATACTATAAGTTGTTTAATATTTTATCCCTATATATTTCTTTAAATTATAATTTGTCTTTAGTTTATGAAGTGTAATGTTTTTATCATATGTTTGGTATCGTTTCTCATGCTTTCTACTCGTTTTTTTTAATAAATTTTCATATAATGCTAGATAATTGATTAACTTTAGAGTGTACAAATAACTTAGATATTAAAGTTTATAAATTATAATGATAGCTAATATGAATTTATTTAAAAGAATGAACCTAGTTAAAAGAATAACACAACATTTTCAAAAATTAATTTAAGGTTTTAAGTAAGTCAATAACTAAAGTGATAACAAATTTGTTCAAACTAATTAAAAATATAAAAATAAATATATTAACTTATCTATACACAAGTTTATATAAGAGTCAGCTTATATAGAAGTGAGTTTATTTGAGTTGAGCAGAGTTCAAAATTATAGATAAAAATCAACTAAATCTAATTAAGATAGTGTTGGATTTAATTCTTTAATAAGAAAACCTTAACCAACTAACACTCCTAGTTTAACTATTATTTTCAACATTTTATCTTCCTTATTTTGAAGTAATAATATAAGTTTTCCTTTTTAAACAATTTTATGTAAATATAATTTTTTTTCTATTTAATTTTACTTTGTTTAAAAAAAAGATTATCGTAATTCTTCTTGTTTTCAAACTTTATATTTTTTTATATAAAATTACATTATTTTATGCCCATTTAAAATGTTTATAAACATTCAGAATTTGATCGCTTGTTAAATTTTACTTTCATACAATTTTATGGAATTTTACAATGTTACCTTTTAGTTTGTTATTTTTCTATAAATCTCTAAACTTGTTCATTTACTTTTAAATATTATTACTTTTCTAATTTAAACGCTTCTATGGACATTTTTTCATTATCGTCAATTTTCTATGTTAACCTCTTACGTTCATTTCCCTCTGTTGTCCTCATTCTCATCTTCACTTATTCTCACAGGCTACTATCATTGGATTGGGAAAACAAGTAGAGGAAGGAAGAAGAGATCAGCTAAGAATGGTGATAAGAAAGTTGCATCAGATATGCAGAAAGGGCAATGGAGGATAGAAAATCATTAGACAGATACTAGCTAGTCATGCTTTCACAATGGATTCTAAAACTGACATGAAATTTATTAAAAATAGAGAATAAATGGAAATAACTCTCTTGTTTGTTTATTGGTTAGAAAATAAATCTTTTAAATAAGCTTACAAAAATTTGACTAAGTAATTAAAAAAATATATGAACTAACCCATAAGAAAACAAAAAGATACAAGGAAAAAAAAAATACAAACTTATTTAAACTAATATTTCTAACATTAGTTTAAACTAAAAATATTCTATCCTACAAGCATATTTCTTAGTCTATGAAATGTATCTGTCTTGACAACTTTTGTGAAACTTTGTTCTCACTTCTATAGTAAACAAGATTAATAACTTCATGTTTTACTACATTTCTAAAGAAATGATACTTGAAAATCGATTGGTTGAGCTTGCTTCTTCCATATAATACAGAGTTCTCAGACACTTTTATGGTTGAGCTATTATCACAATATGATTTTTGGTCCATGCTGCTTGAATTAAATTTTATCAAATATTTTTTCAACCAAATAGCTTTGCAACTACTCACTCTGGCTTGATGATAAAGTGACAATTGGTTGCTTTTATTAGCACCATTAGATCATGAATACATACCCTATCATACTTTTTCTATCAAAAAATCACCTGTGAAACCAAACAAATATGACTTTCCACCCTTTTGATAGAATAAGTCTTATTCAATGGTCTATTTCAAGTAACGAAAAATTATTTTTTGCTGCAAAAAGATGTATCTCTTCTGGACATTTCATCTATATGCTAATAATACTTACAACATTCATTATGTCTGGTCTTATAGTTGTCAAATACATTAGACTTATCCACAACTTGCTTAGAAATCGTGTTACCAACCTTCTTATCTCTATTAAAGCACTTACAACTAAAATGAAAGACAGAAATAAAATGAACAAAACAAAGACCACAATATAATTTTACTAAAAGGAAAGAAAATTACATACCATTATCTTCAAAATAAGAAAAATAATAAGAAAGAGAACCTTAGAGAAGAAATTATTTTTCTCTCTTAATTTTTCTCTAAAGTACTAAATGACTAGAAAAGAAAAGATATAGCTTATCACTCTCTAGTGGTCTGTGGGCGCTTTCTACTTCTTTCTTTTAAGGCATTAATTTTTCGTTATTTATTTTTATGATTCCTACAATTAAACGATTTTTAATTGACTTATGTTATGTTGTATGTATATTTATTTTATCCTATCTTTGAGATAATATAAGAATAATTTTGGTCATTATAAGATATACATAGTAATTCTAATGAGATTTTCATAAGTAAGGATTAAAGAAATAAAGGAGCATAGTGCTTAGGTGGTATATTTCTCAAGACTTCTAAGACTTGGAAACTTTAATTATTTAAGATTGGGTGACTCGATTTGATAGAAGTTTAGTAGTGTGCAATTATTGCAGGTCACAAAACGATGTCTTTTTTAATATTTTTGTTTTACCAAAATATAATCGGACAACGCATCTTAGAGTTTGTGTTTTGTGAAAATATTTTACTATTAGCCACTTTATGTTAGTCATTGACTTAGATCTAACTTGACTTAAATTGACTTTGAATCCAACATATCTTTATTAGACGTCATTCAACTTGATTTGGCCTAACGTAGGTTCGTCTTAACCCAATCTGACATAGTCCAAATTGAATTCAACTTAATATCAACCTAACCTAACTCCTAACTCAGCACAACACAGGCTTGACACAAGATGACTTGCACTCATCCAACTCCGTCTAACTTGGACCCCATTTAAATGATCTAAGTTGGACTCAACTCAACCTAACTTTGGCCAATATTGACTATCTTGACATGGTCCAAATCTAGCCTAGAGTCATCTTGATTAACTTGATATGATTCTTCCTTGAACTAACTTGACCCCAAGTTTGATCTAATCATATCCATACTAACTTAGGTTTGGATTTGAATTGAGTAAATTTTTATGTGTGTACAATTTCTTTTTACTTAAATGATTTTTTTTTCATTTTTCATTTTTTATATGTAAATGAAATTGTTTTACTTTAAAAAAAATACCTATGGATTGACTTTCATGAACACTTTTGGTTCTATGGGCTTTTTCTTATGTTGGCTCTATGATTCTATGAAATTTTTTGACACTTGATCCATATGCTTTAACCTCAAGTATTATGAATTATATCAAATTGACAAGTTTAGCTAACTAATGAATTATTTTTATTAGAATAATAACATAATTTTGATCATTCTAAGAAACACAATTATTTTAAGGGTAAATATATTGTTCAGTATGATAAGTAATGCAAAGTATATTTAGAAAGAAAAAAACTATAATTTTTGTACAACAATTTTAATTTTGTTTGAAATCTCTAATTAGTCTTTAATAATTGTTAAATGTGTTTGTTAAAGAAAAAGTTAATATTAATGTATAATTAACCAAAAAATTTAAATTTACAAAATAAATAAATAAAGGCCATAAGGCTCTCTTCAAGTATTAACATTAATCTTTTTTTAGTAAAAGCACGTGATAATTACTAAAACAATTTTAATTACCTTAAGCATGAAGTTCAAATAAAATTAACATAATTAAAGTTTATGTATTAACATTGTAATTTTTTTTTATCATATTAAAAATGAAGTATGACAGTGATCGTAATTAACTATTTATCTTGATAATAGTAAGGATTTAAAAAAATGTGATGTTTGCATATTGTTTTCCCAAAATAATTTTTTTAAAAGGAAAACTTCTTGAAAAGATTGAAATATTGTTTTCTCAAATAGACCTGTTAGAGCACTATTTCTCCCACATGGAGCTATTTTTTTCTTTTTTGTATTTTTGTATTCAAAAAATGAGGAGGAAAAACAAAAACAAAATAAAATTATGGAAAAACAATAACATACTGGGTTTAAATTTTAATTCATTAAAGAGATGGGATAAAATAATAAATAGTTAATGATTTTTTTGCAATATATAATTTGAAATTAAATTTATTATTATTATTATTTAGAAAATAGAAGCATTATAATATAAAATATTTATGATCACTAATAATATTGTAAATTTTAAAGGTGTATTTTATTTCTCATTTATCTTTTTCTACGAATCATTATGATAAAAATAATTTTATTTCGAATTATATTATCAAATTTATATCTTCAATTTTTTTAAAATAGTATATTTTTTAAAAATTAAGTGAAATGGATATAATAGAACATTATTTTCTGAAAGGGTTAAATATATTTATAGTCCCTAGTGGGCGATTTTGATTTTAGTCTCTTTTTCAAATTAAGGTACAATTTAGTCCTTCAATTTTAGAAAACTCTGGTTTTAGTCTTTTTTACCAATTTTTTTTTAACTTTATTTGCTGTTTCAAGTACGTTTCATAATAAAGTTAAAAAAAATTGGTAAAAATAACTAAAACCAGAGTTTTCTAAAATTGAAAGACTAAATTGTACCTTAGTTTAAAAGAGAGACTAAAACCAAAATCGCCCCAAAGTATAAGGACTAAAAACATATTTAATCCTTTCCTGAAATGAATGAGTCAAATTCTAAACGGATTTTTTAATACTCGATATCAGAAATTTCTTCGAAATTTATTCCTTAAGGATTGAAGTTTGGGAAACTACAGAAGAGGAAGAAATGAGAAGGAGAGGGTATCTCGACACTCATGTGAAAATACCAAAACAGCCATATATGTGGCATTAGTAAATATTATTGTTACATTAGATAGGCTAAAGTTTGAAGGTGTGATACGGAAGAGAGGATGGTTTTAAGGGCGCTTCATAAATGACACGGACAACGAAATTCACCTTTCAAATTTTGAAAACTTACAGACACAAAGGATACGGAGATATTAAGTCAAATATAACTGGTCTTTACACAAGTACAAGGTGGGAATATTTAAGTTTAGATATTGAAGTCAGAAAATTACTCTAAAACATAATTAAATATTTACTGATTTAGTTTTATTTATTGTTATTGTTTTAAAAATGTTTTACGTTCAAACTTGAGTTACCAGTTTTAATAAATGTCATTAGAGGTAGTTTGGGAAATGTACTTTTTTAATGAAATATACAAAATTAAATTAGATTACATAACTTTTCTGTAATTAGTATAAATTAAGTACTTTTATTTATACATATGTATGAAGATAATAATAGATAAATAAAAGATTTTACTCCTTTAATATTATTTATAGTAATTCGTTATCATAATAAAATGGTGATTAATTTAATTAATGGTGAAAAGTTATCTTAATTATTTTTTCAAAATTACCCCCATCGTTATTGTTCCTTACTCTTTTTGGTACAATATCTCACTTAATATAAAACATTATAGATGGGATCTTATGAAGAAATAAAACATTACCTCTAACTTAAGTCATATGCACAAACAGACGAGTAATAATTTTACAAAATTAACTATCATTTTTAATTTTTCTATAATCTCTGCTATCCACAATTAAGATTGTTAAGAGTATAAATAAAATATAATCTATAGTTAAAACATAAAACAATACTCTATTTTTAATTTGTTTAATACTTTATTTTTTTTATTTGTCTTTGATATTTCAGTAACATTTCTTTATTTTATTTATTTTAATCTTTGTTTTTGCAATAAGTTTTAAACAATTTACATGTATATTTATTATGATATACTCTTTGGTTGGGGTTTTAAGTATTTGTTTTAAAAAGTCTAAACTAGTCACACTCATTTTGTTTCTGATATTTTTTATGGTTGTTTTATAGTTTTCCATTACATATAAAGAGAGAAATGGATAAAATAGGAAAGTGTGCATTAGAATAAATAAAGCTTATCAGTGTGGTTGGCATAAATAACTTATTTTCCTTTTGCACAACATTTATTATCAGGAGTGATGATTTTTATATCTAAGATATATTTTAATAAAAAAATGGTTAACTGAAGAAACAATCTGTTACATTTAATTTGTTGAAAATGTTGCATACTTCACTTAATTTTATTATATGAGGAAGAATTGAAAGAATTCATGGGATGATTGACTGGTCGCAGTTAAACTCTTAGAATAAATGCATAAGCAGATAAGGAAATACCAAATATGCGGTAAACTCAGAATTAAATAAACGATACACCACGAGGCATGAGCACAAATTCTGATTCTGTTGCTATGCTGCTATTGCGGACTACAGACAGCAAACTTCAAAATGACAGAATTCTGATGGATAATGGACAGCATATCCTTGCCTATCATAGCTAGAAAAGTTATAATTATAATTAACCGAAAAAAAATCCTAATTATAACTTAACAGCTTAAACCTTAAGACAGACTGTTCTAAAGTCAGCCTCAAAAATGCAGTTAGCATTTTAGAATCGATTTCTAACCACTACTTTGAACAGACAACATGCAAAATATGCAGCTTCTGCATTGTTAATTCCAAGTCACAACTTCACTGATGAGTTTGGCCAGCCCATAGCGGATGATGGTACATGGGCATATTATGCATGGGTTGACTAGTATTGTTGTAGAGTCCAGGTCCAGGCCCAGACCCAGGCCCCCTACAAAAAGGAGTGTGGTCATGTTCCTCGGAGGACTCAGTTGAAGGCCCTTGAGAAGTAGGACTAGTTGGAGTCATGGGTGCACCAAATGTTAGCATTTGGGGTGGCGGTGCAGAAGAAGGCCCAGATTTGAGGACATTCGAGTTCGACTTTTTTCCATCCACAATAAAGCTACCCACTATGACCTATCAATGAAAAAAGTCACATATGAATAAAGCATCAAAGTTTTGTAAATAATAATGATGAAGGAATCATATATACAATAATAAAATCCACATAAACTTTAACCCATTAGAGAGCGATACCTGTACAGTTGATGCCGCAGTTAGCGTTCCAGCAACTCCGCCACCCAAAACACGTCCATCGGACCCTGCAAGGGTTACATTCAAAGTGCATGTTCTGCTACGTTCACCGTTACTTTCAGATTGTTGCATGGCACCTGATAATGATATAATCTCAAATCGGCCCTGCAATGTAAATTGGCATGACGTAAAGTTAACTATAACCCAAGACATAGTGGAGCGTAGAACTGTGAAACTAATAAGATCAAGCTCAATCTTACTTCCTCCAGAGCCCTACCAAGGGAAGGGGCAAAAAAAGATAAAGAAGCAATGATTAAGCTCCTAATTAGTTGATCAAAAAGATGAACCAACTCTCCCAAAGCCTTAACCTTTCCGCTCTCACACTTCTAGATAAAAGTTAGGTTTACTTAAGTATTTTTTGGTCCTATAGTTTCAAAAATAAAATCTCGTAGTCTCTAATACTCAAATCATCCCTTTTAATATTTTAATCCCTTTTAGTCTTCGTCTTAGGGACTAAAACAGATTAAAATGATAAATGTAGAGATTAAAAAGGACTACAATTATGCCAAGGGAAGTATAAAAGATTAAAAATAGTATGTGTAACACCAAAACGGAATGATTTTAGATAAAGGGACCAAAAGGAAAAGTTTTTATAAATATTGGAAGTAAACGAATAATTAAACATAAATGCTAAATTTCAATATTCTTCCGGAACTTTTCTTATGGCAAATACAACCAATAAACAAGTATGACAACAATTCCTGTAGATGGTCCCTTTGATTTCTTATCTACCAAGGATGCTGTAGTTGATAAAAACAAGAGATGGGAAATTCTTAATGTCAATTTAAAAGCATTATCAACTTAAAACCAAACACACATTTAGTTGTGGGATATGGGACGGCAAGAAATGGAAATAAAAGAGAATATGCACTGAAAGACAAACTTTAAAAGCAACAAATATAAGCACCTCCAATTCTGTTTGAACTTTCCGGAACGGCCAAATTACCTTGATGGTATCCTCATTGCACTATAGCATGCTCGTCAAACATAATATGATTCAGTTCCATCCACAACAATGGAAACAGAACTTCCGAGGCACCTTTTCCCAAATCAAATTAGGCTTTCAAAAATATTTTAAATAATAGGCAACTATTTCATAATGTACACTTGTAAACTGTATTCATCTAATAAAGCAGGTATCCTTAAAACCTTTATATATACCATTGTACATAAATAGTTAGACGATGATGATCTAACACCCTCCTTTCAGTTAAGAACCCTTAAATTACCTCAAATATCAACAGTACTGAAATTAGTCCCAAAAAATTATTCATACATTTGAAGAAATGACAATACAATAATCATTGCAAAGACTTCTTTCAAAATGGATAGGTTATAAGTACAAAAGCACCAATTGCATGCCACATGCATCTATCAAACTATTTTCAAATTATTTTAAAGTATTTACCCGTCCAACCTCACATTTGAAGCAGAATCCTAAATATTTAGGCAATAGGTCCTAGAATGCAAATTCTGTTGGCCTACCTGTCAATGACTCAATAATGATTCCAAAATTGGATTTGCTTAAAAGGTTAAATTTATCATTTCTAAATTCATTGTCTAATAACTCTACTAGACCATAGTAGTTGCTTGGAAAATTCTTAATAATAATAATAATAACAGTACATGCTAGAAAACAAATTAAATCAAATACATATGAAATAAATAAACCATTTCCAGCTGCCATCTCAGAAAGTACAGTTTTCGTGTTCCAATAGCAAAAGAAACAAAGGAAAAAAAAAAAAAAAGCACAGCACTCCAAATAATTAAGTGATTGTGTTATATCTCATTCTCTAGAATATAGTTATGTATGTAATTGGAAGTATGGAAAATTGTCATCACATTCATTCAGTTTCTGTTCTCATTGCTATGAATGTTAACCAAACACACATTACCAGATCATTTCCAACATAGAATAGATAAAGTTTAATATAATGGACAACTAGATTCCAAATGGATATAAAAGTACCTCGTATGTTGCCGTACCACCAGATAGTGCAGGTTGTCTAAGGGTAACATTACAGATTGCACCAATAGCCGAGAGAATACAAACTGTCCGAGGCCCTTGCTGAGAAAAGGACATAATTTTTGCCGTGATGTCCTACAAACATAAGCATGCTAGTGAGAAGGATTTGTAACCATAGTAACCCAAAACAACCCTGTCAATAGAAACTTTAAAAGAATTATTTAGAAACTCCAAAATATTCATATAACTTTACGCACACCAACTATGACGGTTCCACAATAAAACAGTGGCTCACTAAAGAAATCCAAGTCTGCTTCAATTCAAAGGTAACAAGAGAAGGTTGACAATAAATACTGGCAAAGCATTCTCTGCAACAACACTCTATTCCAGTATTGGCTGAAAATTATTGAAAATAGACAATTTTGGAGAGTCTTACTTCTCATTTAATAATTCTCTCATCTCGTGATTTTGCAGTTTGTAAGTGTTAGAAATTGTGATACTAACTATCTTTATAAAGAGAAAGGTAACTTAAATGCTATAATTACCCCTTTCCTCTTTTAGTGGGACAATATATACAATGTAAATGGTGAAAAACAGGAAACTACGACAAATAAATACACCTCATAAATTCTGAAGTTAATTAAACGAGATGGAAAAAAAATCATTCACACTCCACATCAACAGACAAGAGAATTGTTGAATACAAAAGCACTGAATGAGCAACTGACATCAAGTTCCCATGCAACAAAGGCGAGCCTTTTTAGCCATAGAAAACTAAAACAAACATATATTTAAAAAAAAATGCCTCGATGAAGGTCTCATTTCACACCCAATTTGAGAATTATGTGTATGCAGTGCGACTAGTTCCACAATGTTGTTTCCCCACCAGAAAAGTTAAGAACCTCTAAAGATTACCTCAGAGCAATAGCACAGAAATCATTCAACCCAAAAATACAAATACATTAAAAAAAATAACAAAACAATAATCACTGCAATGCTGTCTCCCAAAATAGATAGGTCACAGTCAAAAGCAGTTACCCCACGTCACAGTTTAAAACTTCCTGTTCTCATTATTAATAGAGCCTCCACCTTTCCATAACCATAGCAACGCGGTTTATTAGTCCAAAACTTCAAACTTTCAAAACTAAGGCTTATACCCCTTGCCAAAAAAAGAAATAGTATTACCACACAATTATGAGTTAAATTTCTAACGCATACTCAGCAAAAAAAAAAAAATTACACACTAAAGAACCATGCTTAGTTTAATTTTTAAATAATTATCGTAAAAAAAAAAGTAAACCTCACATATATATTTATTTGTGATTGGACAACTGTGTAAAAAAGATAGTTTAATTTGTCCATAATCACTCATGCTGGGGTAGAAGAAAAGTTCCAGTTGAGTGAAGTGTGAAAACTCTACCTTGTTCAACCAAGAACACAATACATCAAAACCAAAGGCTAATCCACAAAAATCACCAACAAACAAATGCAAGAGCCCCATAACACAAAAAAGCAAAGGAGTGCACAGCATTGCATTTCAGGAAAGTCTAGTTCTTATTTAGCATTACCTCGCCAGACTCCACCAAGATCACGTGGGGAGTGAATCCAACCCCACCAGCTCCTTCACATCAACACAAAAAAGAACCATCACAATCATTTCCATTCAAACAAAAAAACCAAACACAAAAACAACAAGAACTACCGAGAGCATCCAGTTGTTTCTTCCCAGACCCGGGAGGCCGTCCTCGGTGCTTCTTCGCCGGAGCATCGGCGGAGGCAGTACCGGCCGACTCGCCACCTATTCCGCCGCCGGAAGCGGCGGCGGAGGAAGGTGGAGGAGGAGAAGCATGGGTAGGAGCGAGGCCGAGGGCAATGTTTCCGTCCGGCGAGTACTTCCGGGGACGACCGCGCTTCTTCTTGGCGAGCGAGCATGGCTTCATCGGCGAGGAGGAGCCGTCGTAAGCGGCTGCGGGGGAGACAGGGAAAGGCTCCGACACTGGCGGAGGCTGTTGTTGCGGCGGCGGCAAGACGCCGAAGGGAAATCGCGCCGTGGCGGGCGCCATCATGACGGCACCGGACGAATTAGGGCCGATGTTGGTGGGGGCATATGAGGTGGGGCCCGCCATGATGGAGGGCGGCTGTGGTCGAGGCGGTTCTCGAGCGTCCATTGCGGCGGATCAAGCAGCGAATGGGCTTGAAGTTGAATGCCCTCTCTCTCTGAAGTCTCAGCAGCGATCGATGGATTGAATTGAGTGATTGATGAGACGAGAGAGAAAGAGAAACGTTTCACTGTGTCTGTGTGTGCAAGAGAGTGTTGCGAGTGGGGATTCAGAGACCGAGGAACAAAAAGCGCACCTGACTATGATACGGAAAGAGTGAGATAATGAAACTACAATCGAAGGAAAAGGGGGGAAAGTGTGTAGAGAGGTAAAGATAATTTTATGGTCTATTTACTATTATTTATTTATGTTACTTCCCTATAACTACATAAATAACTTCACCTTTCTAAACTTGTTTTCTTTATACATGCTATAAGAATGAATCATCTCTTCCATAACTGCTTACTATATTGAATACTTCTTTTTCTTTTTCTCTTTATTATAAACTGCTTTTAATTATTTTATATCATTTATTATGTTTATTCTGTATTGCTCCATGATTTAATCGCATTAAATATCTTGTAATCATTTATTTCTCTTATTCCTTTTGGATATTTATATATTTTCTTCTTTCTAATAATTTATGTTTACTCTTAGGCTGAATTTATTTTTAACATCTATTCTTTTATATCTTTTAACTTATTTTTTTTTTTCATTTTTAAAAAATTTATAGACTAGTTATATCAAAATTAAAATCATATATAAATTCATCTCAACATAACATTATGTTTAGTTTTTAACAGCTCAGTCAAGTTTTATTACCACAAGTAATGTACAAAATCACCATTCTCATACATTACATGTGTTTTTTTATTAGTTTCTTCAAGCTAATCACATGAGTTTTCCTTTGTTAGGAAACATCAAAAGGGGGCATCACACCCACTCTTCACGTAAAGAAATCATCATAAAGTCTCATTTTAGTAATAGTTATATTGGAAGCATGGTCAGATGATAGTGCCTAACTTGCCACATTTACAATTTGTTTGCGTATTTCAATATTACGAGTACAAATAATAGTGATTTATCGATGAAAAAAATAGTTATGTTTTAAAAATTGAGAAAAGTTTTACACATGCCCAAATTATTATCTTATATAAAGTAAGTGACATACAAAATAAGTATAAAAAGAAGGATAAAATAAATAATAACATAATTAATAATATTATAAAATTGATTAATGATTACAATAATTATTATACTATTGTGATAAATAAATAATTGATATTGGGAATCACTAAAATTAAGAGTCATACATTATAAAATATTTAATTAGATATAACTCTCCTCTCATACCGATAGTGAGATGATTATGTCAAATTTATCTCTTTGAAAGTTTGTATGAGAGAGATGTTTAGTTAAATAGTTTGTAATTTGATCACTAGTAAGAATATAGGTCACAATTATTTCATTTTAGAGGACTTATAACATATGTAGTGCACATCTATCTCAACGTGGTTGAATTGTGTGTGCATGACTTATAACATATGTAATGCACATCACGAGGAGCTTGCTCCATCGCTCAGTTTAGGACGAGGGTGAGAGTTCACGAGGAGTTTGCCCACCGCTCGGTTTAGGACGAGAGTGGAAATTCACGAGGAGCTTGCCCCACTGCTCGATTTAGGACGAGAGTGGGAATTCACGAGGAGCTTGCCCCACCGCTCGGTTTAGGACGAGAGTGAGAGTTCACGAGGAGCTTGCCCCACCGCTCGGTTTAGGACGAGAGTGAGAGTTCACGGGGAGCTTGCCCCACCGCTCGGTTTAGGACGAGAGTGAGAGTTCACGAGGAGTTTTTCCATCGCTCGGTTTAGGACGAGAGTGGGAGTTCACGAGGAGCTTGCCCCACTGCTCGGTTTATGACTTTTTCCTATGCAAGATATTTTTACTCACAAAAATGAGTTAAATAAAATATTTTATAATGAGATAACGTTAGAACCTGATAAGGTTGAACGTTGGTCTGGACCTTTTTGCACTTGATATTTTTACTCACAAAAATATGAGTGAAATAAAATATTTATTTGCATAATGAGATAACGTTAGAACCTGATAAGGTTGAACGTTGATATGAACCTTCCTGATAAGGTTGAACGTTGCTATGAACCTTCCTGATAAGGTTGAACGTTGGTATGAACCTTCTTCTGGATAAGGTTGAACGTTGGTATGAACTTTCCTGCAAGTAATATTTTTACTCACAAAAATATGAGTTAAATAAAATAGAATTTACAATTTATAAATCACAATAAAAAGTAGTGGAACCTCACAAGGTTGAACATTAGATTGAACCTTCCTGTGGAGGATATTTTTACTCACAAAAATATGAGTTAAACAAATATATTATAATTTAAAAATTATAATGGAAAGTGACCATCCTTCTCCGCTCTCTTTCGATCGTTTTGATCCCTTTTTAAAACGCATTCCTCTGATGGGTGGTTGACCTGCAAAAGACACTTTGATGCTCAAGTCAGATATGTTGTATAAAGAGGTCTATATTTTATTTAGGATAGCTCAAGGTTATGTTACCTGAATGCCAATAATATATTTTATAATGCTTGTGGCAGCGAAGCACATTGATTAATCATTAAACCAGACAATCAAGTTCAATAATACTTGTTAATTGTCCATTAATACCATATTCTTGTGCAATATGACCTGTCAATCACTCATAAATAGCATATATTCACATTTAGTATGACCATCAAACATATTAATTGGTCATTAATGATTTTTACCTTTCCCGATTGGTGTTTATCTGACCATTGGTCGGTTGCCTGTTTTGGCCCCGGATTCTTCTTAGCCAGTCGGTCACCGAGGTATAGTACAGAAGGCACTTTTTAGGTCAAGTTGCCTAACATCCCAATTGAAATGCACTGTAATGGCTAATTGCTTTTATTCTTTTGATTGAATCATCTACTTTATACATGGTTTTGAAAGGGCATTTAGGCTTGTGTTAATAGGCTAAGGTTAGCAACATGTTTGTGTTTTCTCTCAGCCCTACAATTTTGTTGAGAGGTATAGGGATAAGACATTTTAAATATAATTTCTGATTCTGAGACAATCCTTTGAACAAGTTTAAGTTCACCACCTTCATCATATTGAATAACTTTAATTGTTCTTTTAAACTAATTTTCAACCATAGCTTTGAAACGGGTGAAGGCATGTATAATTTCTAAAGTTTGCTTTAAGAGAAAAATAAATGTAAACCTACTAAAATTATCAATAAAATGAACTTAATATTTGAAACCATATGGAGACAAAATTGGAGCAGGACCCCAAACATTAGTATGAATTAAATCTAAAATTTCATTAGCAAATAAGGAAGAGACTTTTAAAGACAACATATGCAATTTCCCAACTTAATAAGTTTCACAAAATGTGAATGAGTTACTAGATGATGTTTTCGCATTACATTCCTACATGAACTTTTCCAAAATTTTATTGCTGGGATGTCCAACTTCCTATGCCAACTTTTTTTAAGACAAATGTAGATATAAGAGTTTTTATTGTGATACAAGCCATTTTTAAGTTCCATTTTTTGAAGAATTTTTCCTATCAGTTTACCTTTCAAAAAGCAATAATTTTCATCAAACTCAACAAAAATATTGTTGTCAATAGTCAATTTTGAAATACTTAACAAATTTTGGATGATTTTGGAACATAAAGAACATCATGCAAATGAAGATTATTCAATTTGGTTGATCTTGAGGTCATTACTTTCAGTCTTTCACCATTGCGGGGCAAGTAAAGAATTCTGTCCATTATTTTCACAAGTTATTGAATTTTTTACTTTGGTAAGTCATATGATTGTTGGTGAGTCACATTATCCGAGTTGTTTTTACTTTTCTTAAGCATCAAAATAAGCATTATTTAACTCAAGAGTTCCAGACAACACAAATTTAATCACTTTGACACATTATAACTTACATCTCAACTTTCACAATTCAAAACATATATACGTCAATTTAAGCAACATTGAAAACTTAACAATTTTAACAAAAGAACTTAACAAAAAAAACAAAACAAATCTAAAATTTAAACATTTTAATTTTTTAGCTTTCCTTACCTTAATTGTGAACTTTTATCACAAAGAATTATAACGCCTCTAAAGACCTATACAAAATGTAATATTTTCACATAAAAACTCATAAAAAATCTAAGTATATATTGACAATTCTAATAAAACCGAAATTCATCCTCAACTCTTAGATAACACATGCAAGTCTAACAATCCCTAAACTAAGAACAAAAGACAAACTTACTTTTATTAAGATAATGATGTTACACCAAAGATTTGTTATGATCTTTGATCTTCAAAAAATAAATGATGAAATCAAATATATAAAAAAAAGAAAAAAAAAAGTTCAAAAATATTTTTAAAAAATATGGTTTTTATAAAATAAACCTCACATTAATAAAAAAAAAATTTATAATATGATATTCTCAATAATAAAAATAATCCAGTATCAATTTTTTAGAAACTAATATTTGATAGGCTCTCACATTATTAGTAATATATAATATTAACCCTAATATTATTTTAACTATTATTAAATTGTTAGTACATTTTTCTTTCATTAATAAATTTTGTAAGGCATTCTCCAATATTAATAGTAATGTTGATATAATGTAACCAAATTAATTTTTTTAAACTTTTAACTTTAATTTAGCTAAAATTATTCTTATTTTAATATTAAGTCTAATATTAATTTAAATATAAATAAGTAGACTCTATAATTTATTTACTTATAGTCATTAATTAAGTGATATAATAATAAAAAAAAGTTAAATTAAGGTATAATTAAATATGAAAACAATATAACAATTTAACAAATTATAAAATTATAAATAAATTATATATTTCACGAAAAAAAAGTAACCAAACAAAATAATTGTCACACCACCCAATTACCACCCTCATAACCTAACTGTCAAAACGAGTAATTTGACCCAATCCGACCCGATCCATCACGGGTTGGTCACTTAGTGAGCCAACCCAACCCGACTCATTTATTAGCGAGTCAAAAAAATTTGAACTCGGTCCAACTTATCACGAGTTAGTGAGTTAAACGGATTGATTCATTGGCTAACTTAATTACATTTTTTTTTCAAATTAAAAAAAATAATTTATTTTTTAATTCAAATATAAATAAATTTCAGTCTAAAATGATCTCAAACTCCAAACACAATTCAAAAAAAAAAAGTATCAAGCAATCCAAATGTAATAAAATAACAACCACAAAAAGCAAACAATAAGTTTCTAAAATTGATCATTAGGGTTAAATATGTTTTTGGTCCCTTAACTTTATGTGAAAATTGGAATTAGTCCCTCTTCAAAACTTTGGCCTAATTTAGTCCCCAAACTTTAGAAATGTATGAATTTAGTCATTTTAACCAAATTTTGTTAACTTTATTTGTTATTTCAAACTCGTTTCTCAGTTAACACTGAAGCAAAAATGTGTCAAACAATGTAAACAACACAAATGTTATCATGAAACGTGCTTGAAACATCAAATAAATCTAAAAAACTTTAGTTAAAAGGACTAAATTCATATATTTCTAAAGTTGAGGGACTAAATTAGGCCAAAGTTTTGAAGAGGGACTAATTCTAATTTTCACTGAAAGTTAAGGTTGTGTTCTTTTGCATGGATTTGTGAGAGATGATTTGGGAGAGATGATTTGAGTGGATTTGAGTGGATTTGAGAGTAATTTTTTTGTTGTTTTTTTGAGTAGATTTGTGGGTAATTGAGAGTGGATTTGAGGGTAAAGTTTGTGAGAATTAGTGTAAGATTTGATTGATGTGACAGATTTAAAAAATTAGTTTAATTGGTAGAAATTAAAGATTACCAAAATGCCCCTAGTTATTAAAATAATATAAAATGTTATTTTTAATGTTATATTTAAATGGATAAATATTAATAAAGAGAGAAAATTAATCAATAATAATTAAAATTAATTTTTAAATATTAAAAAAATTATAATGAAATAAAAGAAAAAATAATTTTAAATGTAATATTTGTTTCTAATATAATTTCTTATCTAATACTATCAATTTATATCAATTTATTTGTCTACAATTTATTTGTCTACAAGAATATATAAATTTAGAAAAAGATGATGTTTTGTCTTACGGTTTAAGACTCTCAACCCTACCCACGTGTCACGTTGCATGTTGAGCCTAACTACTGCATGATGCCACCTTTCCGTTCGTTTTCAATTCACACTTATACCCCTGCCCTACACTGTCGTGTATTCTCAAATAGCACCCTTCGAAGGCTATAAATGTAGTTACATATTCACGGAGGACAACCCCATAAAAACGCGAAGAAGAAGAGTCGTAGTAGCAGAGTAGGCAGAGGCAATACGCACAGACATGGTGGCAAAGCGAGGTCATAGCCTCACGTGCTTCGCACGTCTTTCACTCTTCCTTTTCGCTCTAACCCTATCCTCTGTTCGCCAAAACCACGTTTCAAGACATAGCCAGAAAGTTGAAGCTCAACCCTATTGCCATCCACGGCGTCACGCAGTTCTCCGATCTCACCGAGGACGAGTTTCAACGCCACTATACCGGTGTCAATGGCGACTTCCCGTTGAATAATGGCGCTGGCGGTGTGGCACCGCCGTTGGAGGTGGATGGACTACGAGAGGATTTCGACTGGCGAACCGAATACGTCTCCCCTCGAAGTTGTTGGAGAAGCTGAATCCGGATACGCCAAGTCGTGGAGAAGCTAGATCCGGATACGTCTCCCATGGAAGTTGATGAAGAAGCTGGATCCGGATACCATCTTCTTGGAACCGAATACAGACCCTGCTTCTTCACTTATTTTTATGTTTCATTTTATTAGGTTGGTGTTGGAATTTTATTTTTCGTACAGGGGTAAATAAGTCTTTGTCCAATAAATCACCGCAAATCTTCTCAAATTTGCGGGATGGGTTCAACAGTGTTATCCCGCAAATCAGCTGATTTATTTGATCGCAAATCAGCGGATGAGAACACGAGCTTAATCCTCCATCCGTCTTTGCAATTCTCCGTTAACAGTAAAATCAACCCAAAAGAACAGAGGCTAAGGGACCAAAAACATATTTAACCCTTTTTGTGTCACTTATCTTTTTATACTATTAGAGTCTTGAATAGTTAAATCCATAATATTTTTCTCTCTTGGAAACATATTTTTATTTATCCCCATCTACAACACGATAAAAAAAGGTGTTAATTAATAATTTTGAAACATAAATTAATAAATAATTAAATTAAATTAGTTAGGTTGGTGAGTCAACCCGACTCACTATAATGAGTCGAGTTCTAAGTGAACTAAGTTAAAAATTGGTCCGTATAAAAAAATGACATTTTTTTCAAATCCAATCCAACTCGAACTCGTAGTGAACCGTGTTAGTCCGCGGATTCTAACCCATTTTGACAACACTAATTATCATAAAAATCTAAAAGCAAATATTCAATTGAAAAATATTAGATTTTTTAAGATCTAACACAACATAAAATTTTAGCATAAGACATTTTAAAACTTAATTAAATAGTTTTTAATATTATAAATATAAATTTAAAATAATTTTTATAAATATAATTGAGAATAATTTGTCTTTAAAAAAATTATTAAATATGTTAAATATTTTACAATTACTATTACAATATTAATAATGATATCCTAATTACTTTTTTATATTCTTACGTAATTATAAAATAATAAATGTCTTTCTTGATTGTACATATATCAAATATTAAATATAAGTTAGGATTAAATATGTTTTTCGTCCCTTAAGTATCACACATTGTTAAGCCTCTACTTGTATATAGTAGGAGGAAAGCAGTTACACAACCTAACTGCCAAGGCAGTTAGGAGGGGTGGTTAGGGATCATGTATATAAGGGGGGCTTGGTTGTAAATCGGGGGTAGTGAGTGAATTCATTTTTTTTTTTGTCAAGAACTTGTTTGTCTTGATCGGGGGAGGTTAAGCTCTCTATACTCTGAATCCATTGATTGCTATCGATTAACAGAAGCTATTCAGTACTAGTGTGGGTTGTTTGTGTGTTGAGAAGGAGTTTCTCATAGGTTCTTGATTAAAGAACCTATCATTTGGTCCGACTTGTCGGATTAGGAGGGGGAAGAATCAGCGATGAGTAGCCAAATGGAGGGAAGATTATATAATTTGGAGATTACGGTGGAGGGTATTAAGGAGGAGACGACTGCGATACGACGTGACCTACAACAAATGATGAGGTTGATGGGTGGAGGTCAGAATAATCAGGGGGATGGTTCTGAAGGAAGTAGCAGCTCTGTGAACGAAAACCCCGAAAAGCGCTACAATGGGGGAATACTCCAAAATTGGTGGAAAAGGGTAGAATTGCCATTGTTTGAAAGGGTGGAGCCGCATAGTTGGATTAACAAAGCAAAGCGGTTCTTTGACATCCAGAAGGTGGTTGAGGAGGATAAGATTGAACTCGCATACATTAGCATGGAGGGGAGCGTGAGTTATTGGTTCAAATATTGGAGGGAAAAAACCAAGAACAGTTCTTGGTCAGGCTTGAAGGCTGGGTTGATCAATCGTTTCAGAGGGGGATTCCACGGCACGGTTTATGAGCAGATGGCAACGCTGAGGCAAGACGAAACGGTGGAAGAATTTGTTAGACATTTTGAGATCTTATTAAGGCAGACCCAAGGCCTATCGGAGGAGCTGGTATTGGGTTTTTTCATGGCTGGGTTACGAGAAGATATGAAGGGACAAGTTCACATACAAGATCCTCAAGAATTGATGGTTGCGATGAGGATCACACGTGACGTGGACGACGCAGTGAACAAAACAAGAGGAGGAAGTTGGAATGTGATGAAGGGTCGACAATCGTGGGGACGAGCGGTTGGGTTTAGTCCCTACTCGAAACTTTGGTTGCTTTTATTCTTTTAGTTTTGAAACTATTACAATTAGTCCTTAAAATTGAACGACGTTAAATTTTTGTATGATGTGGCTATCAGTGAGCCAGGTGTATGCCACACTTTTTCTTCTTCTTTTTTTTTTTTTTTTTCTGAAATATTTTCCACGTTTTTTCTAAACCATTCCTTCTTCTCCTCCAATCACTCAAAATATCCACCGCCTCTGACACCGTTATTGCCTGAAGCAGCCTCTTGTTGGTAGAAGAAATCTACTTCGGCCAGACAACACTCCATCTTCATCATCGGCGAATACCTTTTCCTTCCTCTGTCTCGTTTCTGCCTCTCACATTCTAAAGAAAAAATACTATTGAATTCACCCAATCATGAAATCTCCCTCTCACAAAACTAAGATCATATTGCCACAATATTACATCTGATTATCATTATAATTTGTTCCACGAAACAATAACAAAAAATCAAGGTGAAAAAAATCAGAAATTGAAAACCATCACAACACGTTCAGAGGCAGAGCGCGATGCAACGAAGATCGTCATCGGCAGTGGCATTGTCGAACGACAGAAAGGGTGTGAAAAAGGGAAATTTGTTTTGGCCTTGGGACCCCGGAGAGTCCGTGCGGTGGCGTCATAGGCTCAAGCAGCTTCTTCGGCAGAATCAAAGGTTCCAAACCAAACCCTAGCTTTCTTCAATGGGTCTCTGATCTCCGTCGCGAACCTCCCCCACGGTCTCTTTCTGACGCCTCGGTACCGAGGCTCCTTTAAAAGGGATTTGTTGGCTATCGTAGTAGTCGTCGTGACCACTGACGACGCCCCACTTCTTCCCTTCCGCATCTCTTTGGTGAAATTAATAAAAAAATAAGAAAAAAATACAACTGGCTATTTGAGCATGAACTAAGAAACTAGAGCCAATTTTATGAATTTCAATAACATTTCCCTAAAGAATCTGTTGCAGAGGTATATTTTGATAGATTATCAGAAAGGTTCTCATCATAAATAAATGAAAAGGCTCCAAATACGTTTTCCAGAATCAACAAGTAATTTAGCACTACCACTCCTACCAAAGTCAACATCTTTTGTACTTCGAAAGCAATCCCTTCTCTTATGATCTATGATGTAATAATCACCGATATGCAACAACTGAAATGCAGTAGATAGTAAATTAATACTTGGGTTTGCACTACTATACAAAATCATTGACCTAGTTATTATTAATATTTTCCCCTTTTACTAAAGGTAAATAATAATGTAAAATACATGATTGCAGGAGCTCCCAACCCAAGTATAGGGGATGGTGTAGCCGACCTTGGAGGGGAAGCTGAAAAAGTGGAAGTCGCAGACACGGAACAGAAGTCCTTCAAGGTGACGTCCTCATCGTAAGGATCAGGTAGATCCATTGCGATGATCGACGAGGAAGGGTTTGGCACGGACGACTGTCGTGATGACCTCCTGCACGGATATGCACGTGAAGTAGGTGTCGTGTGAGTAGAGGAGCATGTGGGTGCCACTAGTGAAGATGCAGGAGAAAGATGGACACATTTCAGAAAAAGGAAAAGTGACGTGACTCATCCGTTAGCCACATGAAACAAAAGTTAATGCCATTCTATTTTAAGGACTAATTGTCATAGTTTCAAACTAAAAGGACTAAAAACAACTAAAGTTTAGAGTAGAGACTAAACCTAAAATCGTGTAATACTTAAAAAGAACAAAAAACATATTTATCCTTATAATTTATATATTTTATTATCAACCATTTTTTACTTATAAAATGAAAATAACAATATTTATTATTTATTAATTTAATACAAAGTAAAAAACAGACGCAATTTGAAATTAATATTTATTTATAAAACAATATAAAAGTACTGTTTATAATACTCAAAATTTAAAATAGTCTATATATAATTATTTTATGTATAAATATTTTAATATTTTATTTTAGTTTTTTAATACTAAATTAGTTATAGTTAATATTAAAAATAAAAATTTGGAATATATAAAGTAAAAAAAATTATATAAAATTTTAATTAGTAATTTAGTCTATATAATTTTTTTAATGTTTTTTATTTTATTTTATTTATTTATTTTTAAATAAATTTGATTAGTTAACTACATTAAATTGCAGAAAAAAACCCTTACACATACTTAACTATTACTGGTTACAGATGGTGGATCAAGTATGAATTCAATCATCGACACGTTGAAAAGCAAATTATTAATTGAGTCTTATCTTATATAACATAAAACACTAAAACTAGTATATTGTAGACTTAAAATATAATCGACTTACATTTTGAGTGTTACTTTTTAATTTATTTTTTCCAATTTTTTATATATTTCTTTTTTTGTATGTGTGCGTTTATTTCCCAATTTTCGATTCACATTAAGCAATTCTGAATTGTCAAATTCACCCTCTGTCTCCTCCCTTGTCCGAACTAGTCCAATTCACCAAATCGGCGACCTTGCCTTCCGTTGGTATCTGCTCTCTCTTCCTTTCTCTCTCAGGAAACCACAGATCCGTCTGCGTAAAACCACTGTATTCGATAGTCTCTATCGATCTTCAGATAAAGTGGACCGGAGATGCCGGTTGCCGCTTCCGCCATATACTTCCTCAACCTCCGCGGCGACGTTCTCATCAACCGCCTCTATCGCGACGATGTCGGGTACTCTTGCTTCCACTTTTCTCTCTCTTTCATGATTTCACCTATTCGTACATAGGATTTTTTTTTCAACTGTTACGACGCCTTTCGATTGCAGCTTGTTGAATTGTATGCATCGATTATGTCGTAGTTTCGTATTTGAAAGAGTTGACTTAGCTAGGGTTGATTGGTGATCTTATTGCAGGGGAAATATGGTGGATGCTTTTAGGACACATATTATGCAAACGAAGGAGCTTGGTACTTGCCCTGTGAGGCAGATTGGTGGATGCTCTTTCTTTTACATGAGGATCAGCAATGTCTACATTGTCATTGTTGTCAGCAACAATGCCAATGTGGCTTGCGCTTTCAAGTTTGTCGTTGAGGTACTCCGCCACCTCTGCCTGTAATTCACTTATATCTGAAATGAAGGCTTTGTTGGGGTGCTGCTTGTTCAGGACTTTCTCCTATTTAGCTTGTAATTATTGATGTTTTGATTGTTGTTCACGTTTTTTAAATGATTGTTTGGTGTTAGCTCCTACACTGAGTGAACAAGATGGGAGGAACCTTCTAAATTCTAATAGTTAGCACAAGTTGTGATGTATGGATGATTGAAAAGAGGGCTGTAAGCATCCATGGATTTAGTGGAGGAGCATGGATAAATGATGACCCGTGTCAGACTGCACTTGAGATTTGTATAAGTACCAAGGGTCACAAAGATCAGTTAGGGTTTGACAGCATTTATTTTTTGGCTGAAGCATCTACACAGAGGGATTTTTTGTGATACCAGTGATTTTATTTCTTGAATCACTATGTTCTCCGTCTTGTAATTTTCACATATACCTGGTGCTTGTGACCTTTTAGTTTTATATTGTAGGCGGCAACATATTAGTAGTTAGATTCTGGATATGCTGGTTGTATGCATTAATTATGATAATTTGAGTGGCCTTCTATTCAGGGCAGTTGATTAATTGAAATTCCTTCTCTTTACAATTGACCTTCGTCGTAGTCTATATTGCAAAATATATTTAATATAACACTGGGATTTATTTTAACAATGCTTTTATGACATCCCATCCTATCGTCACATCATGGAAATTTTCAACTAATAAGAAATGGTGAGAACTAATCAAGGATGTTAAGGTCAAATGACACAGATCTCGGAATAGTATATAACACTGATGCAGATATCCTAGTAGAATTTCTGAAATAAATTTTAGTTTCACTTATTGGATATAATTTCTGGCAGGAAGAGAGTCAATGCAGAGCTATAAAGTAATTCTATGTATTTGTTAATTTGTAGCTGTTTATCTTTGGATTGATTTCAGGAATGCTGAGTTTATTTGCCAATTGACCTATTATTAAGTCTAGGGGATATTATCTTACGATCATTAATCAAAGTAGTAACAAAACTCTTTCAATTGCCATTAAGAGAGTGGCTTAACATTTCAATCTGCCAACAAATAAATCACTCAATCTCTATCTCTCTTCTTCTGGATCCCTTTGACAATTGACAACATTAGAAGCCAAATTTTCTTTAACACCTTATAGATCATTTTGAGTGGTTTTCTAAAATGTTTACATCCCGTTGTGATTAAAAAATGTCATTTTTGCTTTGCGGTGGTTGATGATTGTACTTTTTTTATTTACAGGCTGTTGCATTGTTCCGATCTTATTTTGGTGGAGCTTTTGACGAGGATGCAATTCGCAATAATTTTGTACTCATTTATGAGCTCCTAGATGGTATGTAATTTATACAGAGAATCAATCAGTCTTGCCTTGATATTTTTGTGTACTGTGTGTTATACTTTAGACTTGAAACTCAGCGCCAGGATTTTAGTTTACTGTATTTTTTAAACTTTCAGAAACTATAAGAGTATATTGTAGCAAAGTTACATCGCAAGTTTGTTTAAGTGAGGAGTAATACATGTCAATTTTGGTACGTAGATGCTTTTGTATTATTGTATATCTTAGTTATTCGAATATATTTTAATGATATTCTTTTCATTGAAATACAAATTAGATTATGCAGATAACTGCAATAACCATACTTTTAGCTGGTGTGAATACAAAAGAAGTCACATTTATGTATGGTGGCTATTGGTGACGATGCAAGTAAACAAATGAAAGGATACAAAGGGTTCCTTTATCTTAATGCCATTGGCAAACGCCATGTTCATTATATTGGTCTCAAGTTCCAACATCTTGACAAAATGATTGCCATGAGTTCAATGAAAATTAGTGGGCATATAAACAATAAACCAGGTTTTTCTTTTGAATTGTAGTGAACATGGTCTTGACTGTGCTTGTGCACGTGCAACTCTAATTACGCTCTTGCTTGATAACTATTAGATGTGTTGCGTTGTGGTTATATTTTATATTATTAAAACGATAAATAAATATATTTTGCCAAGTCAAAATTTGTTCAGTGTTGAATGCCAGAGTAAATTCTGCGTTATAGATGTGTTGCATTGTGGGTCTATTCTACATTATTGAAATGATAAACTAATATATTTTTCTAAGTCAAAATTTGTTCAGTATTGAATGCCGGAGTAAGTTCTGTGATATGGAAAAAGATACATGTCATTAAATTGGTGAATGGTTATTAACTACTGGTTTTTGCAGAAATTATGGACTTTGGTTACCCACAAAATCTTTCACCAGAGATCTTAAAGCTTTATATCACACAGGAAGGAGTGCGTTCCCCATTTTCATCCAAGGTTAGCCAGCTAACACTGTTGTTGCTAGTAGCTACTATGAAGTAAGGCCACATATATGAATATGATACGAGAAAACATGGATATATTGACAAAGCAGCAAAAAATACAGAGAACACCACATAGATATACAAATGTATGGAAATACCAAAACATTAACTGATATGCAAGATTATTTGCTCCATATCAGCAATATATTCCCTTTTTTGAAACCTCTCTACTTCTCTTGTCATTACCTTAATGTTATAGTTGAAAAAGATGGAAATGCACCACCTCTCTTCTTCCAACCGGGAAAACAGAGAATTGCCTCTGGCCAAATTCCAATCTATCGGTTGGCTGCTTAAGTTGATGATCAAATTGTCGACCTTTGTTTGGGAGTTTAATAGATTATAAGTCTCAACATTGATCTTATCTGTGTTGATACTTAATGCTAATCTGTTTCTGGCATATGTCTCCTCAAGTGGAATGTTTATTCTGTCATGATGTGCTTGTTTTTTCTAAAAGCATATCACTCAAGTTAATACTTTTGTAGACTTTAAAATGTTTTGTAATTGCTTCATATTTGTAAGGAGCAAATAACTTGTTTTCTTCTACTAAAAGTTCACCGTTTTCTTTACTGTTCCTGATTGATGAGGCTTGAGTTATACCAACGGACCGAGGTCAGGTGTAATTATTATAATAACAACAAAATTATGATGCAAAATTTTAACTTCTGTCCATAAAGCTGGTATCAATTCAGATTACTCTTCTTTTACTGTTTTGTGCAATGTTTATCTATATGTATATTTTTACTTTTAACCCAATATGTTTACCGGGTTGATTGTGTTCCATTAAATCCTTTGCTTGCTATATTCTTTGTACATCAAATAAAAGCCCTCAGACAGGCCTGTTCCAAATGCAACTTTACAAGTTACTGGTGCTGTTGGGTGGCGGAGAGAGGGCCTTGTATACAAAAAGAACGAGGTACCTTGGCATCTGTTGTTTACATACAATTATTGCCATACAGCTTGTGCTGTTGTAACATTGGCCTGTTGCAGGTCTTCCTGGATATTGTCGAAAGTGTAAATCTTCTTATGTCTTCAAAAGGTAGGCTGTGAATTTCATTTTTCTGCATATTGGTATTTGCTATATTGCCTGCCCTCTGACTAGTTTGTGAATTTAGGTAGTGTTCTGCGATGTGATGTCACTGGGAAGATTCTTATGAAATGCTTTCTTTCTGGAATGCCTGATTTAAAGTTGGGTTTGAATGACAAGATTGGTCTTGAGAAAGAAGCACAACTTAAATCACGTCCTGCTAAAAGGTAGCCTTCAGTTGCCTTTGTTTTTTTTTATGCTTTAAATATCGCCAATTCAAACACGTTTCTTTAGGTTCTTCTGATGCATTGAATATTAAATGGGGTGCCTGTTTTCTTGTTTTCCCTTTATAGTACCTATTCTGTATGCTGTATTTAGAAAGTGTATTTTACCCCTTTCTCAAAAACAAATCTATGTTGCAGTGGTAAAAGTATCGAGCTTGATGATGTAACTTTCCATCAATGTGTGAATCTAACAAGGTTCAACTCAGAGAAGACCGTTAGTTTTGTACCACCGGATGGTGAATTTGAACTAATGAAGTAGGTTTTTTCTTTCAATCCTATCTATTGCTATCTAATTTCTTAAATTAACAGCAAATATGCTCTTTATTCTTTTTAATTCTGTCTGTCATTCAAACTTACCTTGTTTAACCATTAACGTAATATCAGCTAATAAAATTATATTTATGCAGGTATCGTATAACTGAGGGAGTTAATCTTCCTTTTAAAGTATTGCCTACTATCAAGGAACTTGGTCGATCACGCATAGAAGTGAACGTTAAGGTTTGTAAATTTTCATGTTGGATATCCATTTGATGATATGCCATCCTTCACTTGTTCATTTATTTTTTCAGTACATGTTTTTCAGGTAAAGAGTGTGTTTGGTGCAAAAATGTTTGCACTTGGGGTTGTGGTAAAGATTCCTGTGCCAAAACAAACAGCAAAAACAAATTTCACAGTTACATCTGGCCGAGCAAAATACAATGCCTCTATTGACTCTTTGGTCTGGAAGTAAGTGTCTTCATTTTGCTTATTATTTGAACAATAATTCCAATTATTTTTAAAGTTATTGGTTGGTATCATTCATTATTCTTCCCCTCCCACTCTTTTTCCTTTTATACTCTAGTTTTTAGTGTTTTTCATTTTCATCATAATAGACTTGCCATTCTAATATCATTATTGCTTGCTTTATCTTTATTTATAGGATTAGAAAATTCCCTGGGCAAACTGAGTCGACCTTAAGTGCAGAGGTTGAACTTATTTCCACAACAACAGAAAAGAAATCTTGGACCAGACCACCAATTCAGATGGAGTTTCAGGTGTGTTGTTCAATCACTAGTGGTTGTTTCAATAATTTCTTTAGTTTAAATGTTGCTTTTAATTTTAATTTTGTCAACTTTGGCGTCTTGTGATTTTGGTTTATCCTTGTAACAATATTTCTGATTCCAAACAAAATAAAGGGTCCGCTTTTGTTTGTCTCATGGAAGAAATTATGGCAATTAGACGCTGAATTACAATCACATTCCTTTGCCAGATGTTGTCCAACTGCGTGGATTTAAAATAACCATTTATTTGTTTTAAATTTCCTTTTAACTCTCCCTCCCTTTTGCATGCTTGATCCTCTTCTGTTGGCTTAAATTTTCGAGAAATTTATCATATTCACTTCTGGAGCCGTCTTTCTAAACTTTTTCTTATACGTATTTTTACTCTTGGGACAGGTTCCCATGTTCACAGCATCTGGTTTACGTGTCCGTTTCCTCAAGGTATCCATCCCGACCTTCCCTACTATTTTTTCGTGCATCCTCTCACAACGACGTGGCTCTATCTTCTTTATTTACTCCCTGCAGGTGTGGGAGAAGAGCGGGTACAATACCGTTGAGTGGGTTCGTTATATTACAAAAGCGGGATCCTACGAGATTAGGTGCTAGACACAATTGGCGTTGCTGGGTGGAGATTAAAGCAAAATCCGAAATAAGGCGCAGTTTAGGCAAGTTTTCAAAGTTTCTTATCAAGTATTATGATGTAATGAAAGTTTCAGGCCTTACTCAAGGTGTTATCGGTATGATTCTTTGTGTGAAAATCAGTTTTAATATGTTTGTTCCAAAAGGCCAGCTTATTATTGGAACCTAAAATTGATTGTGTTCTCTCGCACTCTTTGTATTTTGTTATATTTTTATAATATTGATTTATTGTAATGATAATTTTATTGAGTGATGGTTAATTACATTATTTCATCTTGGAGTTGATTTTAGGATTTTATGTGCTTAATATTGCAAGGAAATGACCAATGAAATGGCAAACTAACGGTTTCTTTGTCCAGGAAGAAGTTCTCTTAGATTTCATTATACGAATCCGGGGTTAGAGTTTAGCATGACAATAACTTAATTTTCGCAGAAGAAGCGAATTAAAAAAGAGGACAAAAATTAAGTTTCCTAAAATCCTGTTCATTAACTTTTTTGAAAAATTTCTAGATAGTCTTTCTTTAATCTGAATTCTTTCTCACCCCGATTCCGCACTGTTATTCTTAACTCTAAGCAACTGGAAGAATTACATTTTGAGTAACTTTAAAATTATTTTCAGTTCGGTTAAAACAAAGCGGTAGACTAGATTGTTTGAAACAGGTGAGATTACGGGAGTATGAATGTCATTATTTAAATACAGTGTTTTCACTAGATCACTTAGTCACAAACAAGTCACACGAATGAGAATGAGGGACACAAATTAAGCAATAAAATCAGACTCCTAGTTTAGAAGGACACTCTCGTATTTGCTAACCTGCATCTATTTATAGTAACCAAGGCTCCAATGGTCCATGTTAAACAGAAGAAATTTGGAATTAAATATCAATGAAAAACATCAGAATATGGATTACCCAAGAATCGATAGCATTCAGTGATTCAGAAAGTTCGGGCATTGTATGCACTGAACTCTGACGGGGAAAAATGCTCCTAAGGTAACTGCAATTAAGCGCTAGTTTAAGCAATACAGAAATTCAGGTCAAGAATATCCTGCAATATCATACTCCACGAGGCCATTTTGTTATTGACCTTGTAAAAACAAAAGGGAAAAGACCAAGTGGAAGAATCATAAAGCAATAATAAGTTAAGTACCTATCAAAGTCAGTAACTTTATGGACTGCATTTGCATTGCGCAGAGCAGCCAAGGCCAACTGCGTCACAAGACATACAGATGTTAGATTTTGAAGTAAAATAGTTTAAAACAACGTTGAACTAGAATATTGAAACTGGGTTGACTAGAAAATGTCTAGTTTAGTTTCAAATCAGTAATTGAGAAGTAAGTATAGCCAATGTTTCCCTTTTCTGATGATTTAGGAAAGCCACACAAGCATAATTCCAATTTTGAAACAAACAACTGGAATTTTTAAAAAATATTGGTTAATCAATTTTGAATAATGGTTGACCACTCCTATGGAAATTTGGTTCATTTATTTCACTAACCAGGTTTGTGAGTTGGGATATGGATGAGTTGTTTTCGGTTGATGAACTGAATTTAATTAATTAGAAAAAGGTCCACTATTTTATTTTAAATCATTGGTAAAGGCAAGGCTGAACAAGGAATTTTTAGGCAGCTGAATGTAATAAAATAGGGACTTTTGATATTTACACGTAATAAAAATTTGTCACGATTAAAAGTACATCCAAATTTTATTTGTATTTAACTAATTGGATTGGGTTAATTATATAATTTTAAAAAAATACAATGAGTGTCATGTGTTATAATATTTTTATTTTTATGTCATTTTATTTACTGTACTTTTATATTAAGATTTTAAAATATTATTTAATTGTTGTCTAATAATAATAAATCTTAATTCGATTACAATAACACCATTAAATACTTAGTTTCATTGAAAGCCCATGGAAGAGTCTTGATGACAGTACACGTGTAGAGTTTTGGTTGGAAGAAAATCTAACGGTTGGTGGAGAACGACCGTTTGGTTCCTCACCTCCCTCCCTCTCTCCCACGTTATCCCGTCACTCTGTCTGTGAATGCTGCGTCACCTCTAAGAAGAAGAAAAAGATGGCACTTCCCCTTCTTCCGACTCCCATCATTCCACTTCCCAAGCAACAACAATCATTCCCTTCCAATATCCGCCGCAGAGCTACCACGGTGTCGGCGGAGCTCCAGACGGCGGTTGTGCGAACCGGTGGAATCGATTACCAGTTTCCGTCTGTTGATGCTCCCACTCATAAGGTCACAGTCCACGACAGACAGAGAGGAATCGTTCACGAGTTTGTCGTACCTGAGGTACCATCTTTCGAGTCCACCATTTTCATCGATGTTATAACCTCCTTATTTTCCATTCTCTGTTGTAGCTGCTTGCTATTAATACTTTATCTTATTCTCTTTTTATATTATCGAATATTGATTTTTGTTTGTGATATAACAAAGAAATTAGCGATCCTTTTTTTAGTATTTTGAAAATTTACATGTGATTGTTACTATGCTTTATGAAATGCAGGACCAGTATATATTGCACACTGCTGAGTCCCAGAATATTACCCTTCCGTTCGCCTGCAGGCACGGTACTTCTTTTATCCAATTTGTTTTTACTTTTCAGTTATTTTCTCACCCAGGAGAATGTTGAAACTGTGCCGGTAGTTTGAAAATAGATAATTTTTTTTAGGATGCTGTTTAAATTTAAATGTTAGGATCAGTATATTGTTAGTATTTCAGTTTTGAATTACACTCAGAATACAGGAATTAAATTCTGCATAATATATCTCCTCTGCTTTTTGTAAAAAATCTACACAGAAATCCCAATAGAAAATTCACATTTGCACACTCATTCATCCCTATGTTATATTGTATTTTTGCTGCTTCATTGCACATGTATTGACGTTCTTAGGCGATGGATTTCTCTATTTATCTTAGTGTTAATATTTCACCATTTAGCATTTGATGGCGTTTCATTATGTTGAGTATGTTTATGATCTGCAGAACTCAGTCATGTAAAACAGAGATTTGATTAGTGCCAAATTTGACATATTTACCATAACCTTTGGGAGATGATATACTTTTCAAAGTAGTTCCAATTAAATCTGTAAGTGCGTGTTAGGGTCCATGAACTTCTTCATAAACATTTATCCAAGAGAGAAACAAGAAAAAAATGTAACAGATTTTTCTTCAAGTTAAAATTAACTTGTGCATAAGTTAAAAATTTCAATTTGGAGAAACTATATGAAAGAGCTTTTACAAATTAGGATATGCATAAAACTAATCTTACTTTATGAGGAAACTGATTTTTCTTAATTTTTTTAAGTGTTTATGGAGAAACTTGTCCAAATAGTTCCTTAATCTATGGTAGGTGTTGTTATTGTAAACTAAACTGACGCGTGTCAGTTATTCTGTATCCTATACTCTGCGTATATACCTTTCTCTACCTCCACATATACATTTTCAGTCTCTCTCAGTGTTATAAGTTACCTCTCTTCTCACTTCTGCATCACTCTCTCTCTCACACACTCACTGCCACGCTGCTAACAGTACGGAGTTATGGAAAGAATTTTACAAACCTATTAAATTTGGTTTTTTCCATCTATATTATTACCAATGGAATTAATGGTCATTGCTGATGGTAGATTCCTTTTTTCATGGGTTTTATTGATTTTAAACCAGTGTGATTTTTTGTTTTCCTCTTATTGGGAGCAAAGAAAATATGGTAATTGTTTAAATCTGGTGAAGTTTGTCTTTGTAGATGATTGCAATGAATTTTGACACTTGTTCTCTCTGCTGTTTCTATTGCCATCTTGATTGAAATCTGTTGGATTTGTGATGCTATTTCTTGCTTCCTGATCACGTTTGCTTCTTTAAAACCTTTCGTTGCAGGTTGTTGTACTAGCTGTGCTGTACGTATAAAGAGCGGACAGATTAGACAACCAGAGGCACTTGGGATATCTGCCGAATTGAAAGAGAAGGCACGAGTAGCTCATCTATATTCCATGTTTATGATTTTTTTAGTTACATACTTGAATTGGTAATTTCAACCTGTTAAGTACCAATGCACAAATTTCACATGGTATACCCAATAATCAGCATTTTCCATCCTTATTTTATTAAGGGTAAAAGAAAATGTTAGACATGAATCATGATTTTTCAACTTATTACTATAGACTACTATAATTCTTTAAATTTAACCAACTATAGTAGTATTTAAATAGCAACAAGCTGTACATCTCAAGATATATTATTAATGTAAGTTTTCTCAACACTATCTCTATTGTATCGTTGTAAGAAGTTTATGCATGTTACTAGAGTGGAGGAGGATGAGTTGTTAGTTTAGAACCAATATGTTTGTCAAGTTTTCAGATGCCAGCACCCAAAGACATGTGAATAGCTTTTACCACTTCCCTTAGAAAATAAGAAGACATTGAAAGTTTTATCTTTTTTCAGTCTCAATGCACTGAACTAGTACAGACTATTTTTCTTCAACTATTTTCATAACTTGTAATTTTGATTCATGACCAAAATAAAAATCAACTTTAATTACTAACAATGAAACACTGTACCTACACAAATCATTCTATTAATGGGATTTTTTATATATTAACCTGGACAAATATTTGAACTACAATTTTCAGAAAACCAAAAAAAAAAAAAATACAAAACACTACTTTTTTGGTTCATTCCTGAAATGTTAAGAACAACGAGATTGACTTAGTCAAAATAAAAGTTAAGTTAAAACATAGAAGTACAACTATTTAACTCTTCTTTCTAATATATTCCTGCTGTGTTTTAATGCATAGTTTGCATTCTATTTTCTTGGTCAGTGTTTCTATTCCAGATTCCTTCAACAAATGAATATATTTAAGTGTATACATATACATACAATAGAACATATTCCAGCTTATGGGTTCCACTGTCTTTTACTGCTATGCTGGGCAAGTATGTGAAGTTTTAATTGCATTTCAGGGTTATGCACTTCTTTGTGTGGGCTTCCCAACCTCTGATGTTGAAGTGGAAACTCAAGATGAAGATGAGGTAATGAGCAAGACTACAATTGTAGTTTGAAGCATTTTGCGATATGTGCATGAGGTAGATGCCACACAGATCAACATGTGTAATAGATATTTTCTTAGGCAGAAATATAGAACCCCACCTTCAGCATTATAATACTCAAATAAGATGTTTGACACAACAAGTTCTGAACAAACTCATTTAAAAGATCAAGACACTACCTTAAACCAAAATCTTAAGGCAATAAGTTTGTGGGTCTTTCCACTTATATATTGTTCATCTTACTCATTTTTATACAATGTGAAATTTTCAACTCACCTTGAATTTCTAACAATTGCCCTCTCAAGTGTCATTCCCTTTCTCATTGGTACATCTCCCTCTTGTGGGACCTTACTTTGTACCGTCATTTGAAAATGAGACACTTTCTTGAAACAAAAGACTTTCGATACAAGAAATTCACAAATGTCATACTCATGTGAGTTGATCATCATGAACCATAGGCTCTAATACCAATTATAGGTTCTTCGAGGGGATACACTATGGAGATTTGACATTATGAGTTGTGAACAAACCCTTATAAGAAACTAAGGCACCATCTTCAATCCTAAACTTCAAAACAATAGGTTTGTGAATTCTTCTACTTTTATATGGTTCATAGCAAAACAGAAATCCAAACACTCCTCAACTACCCACCATAGACTCACTTCCCACCCCACTCATAATCATGCAAACTAGAACTGGTTATTCTTTGTCTTCTGCACTTTTTTGATTTCCCCAACCTTCATATCAGTTACCATCTGTCCATTTGGCACAACTGTCTCATTTTACTCAACATTTTCTTACATATTTGCCGTCTCCTCAATTCCATTTGTGACACTATGGGGAGATGGCTTTTTATTTTGATATTACTAGAATATCAATTAAATGCTCTTTCTATCTGTACTCTACCTTTTAATATTGAATAATTTTTATTTGATGTAGAATATACAATAGAATAGAATCAATAAATCATCAATCGTGTAAACAACCTTTGGAGTTATTTAACATTTTCATCGTATTTTCTGCTTTCTCCCTATTTAAGTAGTGTTGTTATTATATCAATGGACTAGAGCTTGTACTTACTAGTATTTGATGTTATTATTAGTATGAAAAGGGTCTTGGGGTTGGTTTTTGTATCACATGGTAATGCTTCGTATGAGAGTAAATTGCATTATCCTGAATACTATATATATATATATATATATATATATATATTGTTTAGAAGTTCTTCAATACTATAATTATTACATGATTTAAAGTAGTTTCATGCTTTGTGACCAAGTCCTGCCATTTTCTTGATACCTGAGTTCCTAAAATATGGAATCAACTGCAGAGATGTTCATATCTCTATGGTTATTTTCTATGTCTATTGGTTGTGCACCAGTTACAACAATCAAGGGTTTTTCCATTTTTTATCTTTTCCGTTCTACCCACTCATGGTTCACCATATTTTATTGTCCAGCTAACTTTCACTTTTTTTTTTTTTTTCTTTTATCGAGTATGTTCATATTAAATCGTCATCTTTTCTGAAGTTCTTCCCTGCCATGGTATTGTTGTTGGTTTTCTAATCTTGGCATATAAGGAGGACAGTGAGAATGATGACATGTGCTAGACCTGGATATTGGTGTTTGTTAGGTCACTGTCTTTCACCTTCATTTCACTGATAGATTATTTTCCATGAGAATTATATAAAGGGTGACTTTTCCCATTTATTATCATTTCAATGGTGACTTAATGTTGTTTCTGAATTTTGACTTATAATTCTTGGATCTATTTTCCAATTTTGTTGGGTCTTTTAAATTATCTTCTTAACTTAGGACATGTTGATGGTCCAATTGGAACTAGATTTTGATCCCTTAAGATACATCGTAGTCTCGACCCTTGGTCTTTTTGTTGTTTGAAAAAATATGATAGTTAGGTGAAGTGAGACCCCTTTAAAGGTGGCTAGCTAGAATCTTTTACAGAGATTAGTTATTGCCCAATCCGATTGATAGTTTGTATCAATGTTGTTGTGAGGCAAAAAAATTATCATGATATGATTGAAGCTACCAAATTCTGTTCTTGAACTTGAAGAATCTTTCTTGTAGTATACGATTGCCTGCACAAATTATTGTTGATTCCCATCAATTATTAGATTCAATTAGGAGTTATTCTAAATTTGTAATTTATTCTGATTTAGGAACTATTGTAACATGCTTTTTAGGCTTCTAATTCTTTCCTTATTTATCTATGGTGTTTATTTTCTTTACTTAGTATAGACGTATTCTTTCCAGATTGATAGAAGTATCAGAGGGTTGGTCTTAAAATAATTTCGAAAGATACACAAACTTGTATATGTTATGGATCCCTAGCACCTAATGTAACGGAAGTTAGTGAACTCCATCCCTTTTTCTTTGGGAAATGAATTTCATTCTTTAGCATGCTAGGATATTTGTGCTGAGCCTCTTTCCAGGGAAGTCCTTTCTTTCTCAATATATAATAATCTTTCTTCAGGTGAGTGTTCATCTCTTTTGCACCTCTATCATCTTGAGTTTTATGTTTTGTTGAGCTTTATATTTTTGTTATTTTCTCTTAGAAGTGCTTATTTGCAATAATCTTAAACTGCGAGGAAGTGTTAGAATATCTGCAAAATGTTTCACGACATCTTGCTTGTCTCTGGACATTCTTTAATATCTCAATTCTTTAAAATATGCTGTGAATCAATTAGTTGTATAGGCTTGAACTTGTAATAACTAGGACAGAACCTAATTGTTAGTGTGACCAGAATTTTTAGTTAGTATTTTGTATCCATTACAATACCCACTATCACCCTAATATTTAGCGTTGTTTTCCTCTTTTCCTTTTTTTTTTTATTCTCTGTCTCAACAAATTGTAGAATGTGTAGTTTGCTCTCCTAAAGTGCTTTGGAGGCTAAATAAAGTTGCCATGATTGTTGTCATTTATTGGGTTTGTGAGATAAGGATATTGTTGTTGACATCATTTGTTATTTATATTTAATATTGGTTGAGTTTAGTAAATCTCGGGCTCATGCAGGTGTATTGGCTTCAATTTGGACGTTATTTTGCCAGAGGACCAGTGGTAAATTCTGTTTGTAACTTTTCTTTTTTCCTGAAATGATATGGCTCATTGTCTCTGATTATGTGACTTTTAACCTGGAAACTTTTTACAGGAAAGAGATGACTATGCCTTGGAGTTGGCCATGGCTGATGAGTAAGCAATGTAAATATCTGACAATTAGTGGAGCAAAGAATGTGAATATTCGGTTTCCCTTCTTTTCTCCCTTTTTTTTCATGTTTCTACTTTGTGTTCTAGTCTTGGTTTATTCACCCCTCCCCCCCTACATATATGCATAAAGCATCGCCCCTAATTTTTGTTTGAAATTGAAGATAGTGGATTTAGTTAGTTCAATCATTTTCTCTTGTCAACTAAATTCTGTTAGACAAGTTAACATGGCATGTTAAGTGTATCAATATGAGGTGGAGATTAAAATGACATTTGAAATACATGAGTTTGTATGTGGTAGGAATTAAAATGATATCCGAAATACAATTGATTAGCACGCTTATCACTACTATTTTCTCTTTTCACTCTCCCGAGCACTCTTCCATTTCTTACCCTGCAAACCCAAGAATGCTAAAGGCTTTTGCATTTTTTGGACCATCATCCTTATCTCCATTAGGTACTACTATTTTGGTTTGAAAATTGAAGCGTTGTGCTACGTGGTAGATTCTTGACATTAAGTATGGTTAGCAAATTTGTTAGGGGCTTGATACATTGTTCTGGTTATGCACTTTGTCTTTGTGTAGCTTCTATTGTTTTGCACTTGAATGTGAAACTTTTTAGTTGTCAATAAGTCTATGTTTGAATTTATTAAGTGTTCTCTTTATCGTGATTAAGTGATAGTGTGAATTATAATGATTTATGTGATCATGTCAGAATTGCTTCACTTATGTAAAAGAATTAACATGTTAGAATAGGTTAACTTATCTTTTCTATTGCATGTGTAAATAATCTTATAATTTTTGTTTCTCTACTAATGTATGAATTCGTATAAATTAATGAAAATGCTAAGAGATCATTGAAATATCTTAGGCATTTTTTTTTTATTTTTTTATTTTCCAGTCTCAAGTTGGTATCAAAGTAGGTCAATCCCATTTTTTGTCATTCTCCAGTGCATTCACCAGCACTGGTTGGTGCACACCTCTGTCTATTAAGGGTTGCATTCATCTCATCAAGCGATGCAGAACTAATACCCCTTCGTCACTGTCCGGCAGCATTGTCTTTGTTGTTTCCGGTGGATAAACATTAGATCTAAAGTGCTTCTCTGAGTGATGGAGAACCCAATTGGTCTCAAATACCAACTTATCTCCACCACCATGCCTGCCATTTGTAAATTGTGCACCTAAGTGTGTTCTCCTCCATGCGTGACCTTCCTACCAACAGAATGACTTCGCACCACCTTCGTGGTTGATGCTGGCCACTTTCGTTCCTGCTCCAACTGGCTTTTCTTCATTTCATATTGGTTCGAGCATAACTCTAGTTGAACACCTTGAGAGTTCCTTTTTTGAAATTATGTTGTTTTCTTGTTCTAAAGTTTCGCTTCAGGACTTGTCTATTCCTTTCCTGGTTCTCCCATAATTACTTCAGGGAAGCTTAATGGCAAGATTTACTTATCTTGGTCAATATTATTTGATCTTTATATTTTTGACCTATGCTTCCATAATCATTTGGAAGAAGATGGTAGCACAATGGCATTCAATAAGGTTGAACATAGGAAGAAGATGGATTTTTAGCTTTGTTCCCTATTGTGGCAATTTATGGAACCCAATATATTCAGAACTCTTACAACATATTAAACTTGTAACTCCTTTTGGAAGAAGGCTAACTCTAAACTTTGCAAATGATATTTTGGCATCTATGATCTTGCTCATAAGCTAACATGTTTGAAACAAACAAATTGCGACATGAACTTTATTGTTGAAGCACAATCAACCCTTGAGAAATGAAGGATGTTTCTAGAAGTTGATTATTTGGAAGAGATTAAGAAGAAGTTGAATAAGTTTTGCATGGTTATGATTCTTCAGGCCATGCACCCAGATTTTGGTCATGTATAGAATCAAATTATGACTAGTAAAGAAATTCCATAAATGGATAGTCTCATAACACAACTTCTCACTCTCACTTCTAGAAATCTACATGATTCTATTAAATCATTTGTCATGGTTTCTACTCAAAGGGAATTGAGGGGGACAAAGTAGTTGTGGTTATCCATGCTCTTATTGTAAGAGGATGAGACATACTCAAGAAAATTGCTTCTCTTTACATGGCTTACTTGACAAGGCAGCCAATGTCTCCAAATCTAAGAAGGTTGATCCTAAGTTTTTTATTGAAGAATATCAAGAATATCTCAGGCTAAATCTAGCAGCCAAGCATAATCTTCCTCTTAATTTGGTCTATCAACAACTTACATTTCTCAAACCATTGTAAGTCAAAGTCCATGCATTCTTCATTCATGTGCTTCTGATAAAATATTTTTGCTAATGTTTTTGTGCTTTCTTCTCTTTCTTTTTCTAGAGTTCCCCATAATGGGTCCAAAGAATCTTCTTGAATAGTCGGTCAAGTTTTCTTCTCTCTTTCCTTGAACCTAAATTTGTTCTTGTCTATGCCTGTCCTTTTAATCTCATTTATTTTAGTCAATTAACTAGATTGTTAAATTATTATGTAAACTGTGGTGCCAATTCTTTAGTTATACATGAGTGTGGTAGGGCTAGCTCATTGGCAAGGGACAAAAATCTAGGGGACTCGACTACCTCAGGTTCAAATCTTTTATGTCTTGTTTTGCTTCTGGTTGGAGATTCTACATCTACTAGGGACAAACATAAATTATAATGCGTAAACGGGTGCAATTTTTATCTTATTAGTCGATTTTGTGATGTCAGAATTAGAAGTAAACCCACTTATTAATATATCATCAAAGTCATTAAAATTCTATATCTAGGATAAGTTTGTTGAACATAGTGTCATCTGTTATTGGCCTTTCGATTCTCACACTTATATGTACTTAATGTGAGAGTGAGTGTAGGAATCCAACATCAACCAAAAATAAGGTTAAATTATATATAAGTGAATGTATCGGTATTGTAGAGTTATACTTAAACTTAAATTTTAATACTTTCCATTGCCAAAACTTATTGCCAAAACTTTTGCATGATCCTGTCTATCTTCCACACATATCCAAATTGAAGAAATTGACTCCTATCCTTAGCAAACTTCAGGTATGTGAGACATTTCAATTAAGAAAAAAAAAACATGTAAGATTTTATTTTCCAAAAATATCCATAACAAAATGTACTCTATTTTTTTATATAATCTATTATGACATTCAGGATCCGATAACGTTGTCGTTGATGTTTAAGGTTGTTAAAACTATTGATCATAATTTAATTGAAAATTTCATTGTCGATTACTTTATTATGAAAAATTATTTTTCATTGTTTTAAAAGAATCTATATAAAAATTATGATAAAAAATAAAATAAAAAATTACCAAGTTAAAACAAAGAAAATAAAATAAAATAAATGTTAGCAAAAATAGAGAAAATGAATATGTTAGTGATAAACTAAACTAAATTAAAATAGAAAAAATAAAATAAGAACTAAAATGAGAAATTGAATTTCTCGCGAGATGAGAAATTGAATTTCTCGTGAGATGAGAAATTGAATTTCTCGCGAGATGAGAATTTCAATTTCTCGCGAGATGAGAAATTCAATTTCTCCAGAGATGAGAATTTCAATTTCTCGCGAGATGAGAAATTCAATTTCTCGCGAGATGAGAAATTCAATTTCTCGCGAGATGAGAATTT
>NC_028357.1:29576149-29614416 GCF_000741045.1 Vigna radiata var. radiata
TTGAATTTCTCGCGAGATGAGAATTTGAATTTCTCGCGAGGTGAGAAATTGAATTTCTCGCGAGATGAGAATTTGAATTTCTCGCGAGATGAGAAATTGAATTTCTCGCGAGATGAGAATTTGAATTTCTTGCGAGATTCTCATGAGAATTTGAATTACTCATGAGAATTTAAATATCAAGAATGCTTTTTTTTTCATGGTAATCTTGATGAAAAGATATATACATAAGGCAACCTGCTGAGCTTGTTGCTCATGAACAACGAGTTAGTTCATAAATTTCACTGACATCTTTATGGATTCAAACAATGTCCTCATGCTTGGTTTAGCAGCCATATTAAGTAAACTTTTGGGTTGGAGTGTAATGAAGTATATCAACAACCATTCACAAATCATCATATTTAGTTTGCTTTGATGTCAAGTGAGATAAATAAATAACGCTTTAAATATTTTACGGAAGCAGCGAAAATTTCCAAAGTAGTCTAGATGGATGGGACTGAGGGAGGCTACAAAGCATTTGTATCTAGATGTATGTTATTAACTCTATCCACGACCCCTGCACAAGAACACAAGTGAAAATGATAAAGAGAATACAGAAACCATTAATTTAATAAACAAGAAATGTGTCAGAAAGAAATACGGCCAGCAATATTATTTTAATGACATAATTCTCTGTTTTTTCTTGTATCAGTTAATTTTTAAATTTTGTCTTATAAATTGGATGTTTTTAATTTGGCCTTACTTAACAAGATGAATTAATGCGATCATGATAGTAACATGAAATAAAAGAGTAAATGATATACTTGTTATTTATAATTGACATATTGACAAAAATGCAAATAAGAAATAATCTGTGTTATTGTAATAATTACATTACCTTCAATTTGATAAAAGAAATTATATTAATCTGTATTTAGAAAAACTAGACTAAATTGGTAATAATAAAAAAAGATGGATAGAATAAAGTAAATTTTAAAAAATGGTTATAATAATAGAATGAAAAGAACTATTAAAATTTTTAATTAATGTATAGTTTTCAGTTTAAGTGAATTCAAAACCAATAATTCAGTAGTTGATTTTGAGATTTATTTTTAAAATGTGTCAACCACATCTTTTCACAAGAATAAGAATAATGTTTTGAAAATCTACACAAGATATTTATAAAGAAGTTAAAGATCATATTATATTGGTGAGAGTCCATTACTTATTGCGGGCATAGGAAAAGTTGATCTTTGACTAAGTATTGTGATCCCTAATATAGAAAGAAAAGTTGTCCAAGTCTATTTTTATAGTGTGGGCGTGTACATTTTGATTATTGTGGCCCATGTGTTCATATTTGTGATTTTTCCACTAAAGAAGAACATGTGGACTGAATCAAACAGTCCGATTTTAAATTGGAATTATCATTTTTTTTTTCTATTTACTATGTTGTCAACTATTATATTTAAATATACTAATATTGTTATGCAAAGAAATGTATTACATTATAAAAAATTATGTCGTAGTTATTTCATATACATGTATTTTAAATATATGATACGAATATGAATGGTAATAATAAAGTTCCCTTAAACAGAAGTATCTCAAAAGCTTCTGAACGTTTTCCTTAAAACCGAATGGCACTATTGGGAGATGTAAAAACAAAAATAGTAACTGGTTGTGTAAGATTGAGCAATGGGGCGAGATTGAATTTGGCAATAATTTATGTGAAATTAACACTGTTCCGTTGTGTCAATTTAGAAAAGCGATTGAATAGAAACATTAAAAAGGATTGGGATTGCAATCTGTCTTTTGATTGAATTGGGCTCCATGATATAAATATGCCCTATGGTGATGGACCAGCTGAAGAAGAAATAACGAAGATGAAATAATGCAGCGTCAGGATAACGTATGCCTTCATTTTTGTCATTTGGGAATACTGATAAACCTACGTATAAAGAAGATTGGATTTACCCTTTAATTTCATTCGGTTGGGCTCCATGATAGAAATTTCAAAATTTGTTTTGGTCCAGCTCAAGAAGAAAACACTGGCATAATGTTGATCAAATAATTCAGGATCAAAACAAGAATATACCATTGTGGTCCATTGTTCTAATAGGAAAAAAGTCCCCTTGAAGAAGATGGTGAGTGATGCACAGCAGTACCCCACGGTCCCACAGGCCTTCAATGTGAAAAAAACTGTGCTCGTGCATGGAAAATTGATAGATTAGCTTTTCTTCTCAACAAGTTCAAACTGCTGGAGTTGTTGTTATGACTTTGATTCTTTGACCTATCTTGATGGGTTTATGTGGATATAATGTGCTACTCAAAACTTGTTTAGATAAGTGTTATAGTGTCAGACGCATTTTTAGTGAAGGATGCAACTTTGATAATGATAAATGCAAGAACAAGGAGGGGAAAAAGAAAAGATAACAGTGAAAAGTGTAAAATGAGAAACTTCTATGTGTAACCAATATTGTCCAGATTGACAAAGACAAGCGATCTCTTATATATCTGGTTCAGTATTCCCATCATTCAGAGCCACTTGTTGTGATATTACTACTTGCTATTTTAATCTATCAGCAAGTTCAAGAGAGACAGTTACAGCCAAATATCTTTTACACCACTGATTTTCAATTGAACATGACATTTACAAAATGATTGGAATCAAAATATGCTCCGGAGTGCTGATAAGGGCATGGTTGACATAAGCAAGACAATAGGGAACACTGGCCAACATCAAAGGGCAATGCTTGGAAATTTAAGAAGGCATGTCCATGTCATTCACTCACTATGATTTTTGTTAACTCCTAGTGCTAAGTGGAAGACAGGGCATATATGAGGTTGAGAAAGACATTTTTTTTTATCAGATATGTTTGCTTATGTTGTGTGAGTTAAAAATGATGTTGGTGTTGCCTCAATCCTGTCTGCATTTTGCAACTGCAGCATGTTGAATCTGTTCACTGCACATATCAAAACTACATTTTTTCTGTTTTCTTGACCTGCCACTCTTCTGTGAAAATTCTAGACATGCTACCATTTCCAAATCCACTCTCTCACCAACAACAAGGATAAATAAACATAGTATCTAGAAAAGGTTACCACATACTAGTCAAACCCAAAAGGCATGTGTAAGAGTTTAGTCGTATTCAAATTTGACAGATGTTAACATTGCTCTCTTTGTAACTCTTTCTATGCTAAAATTGGTCATTAATAAAAAAACTTGTGAATCTCACTCTTATTCCCTTATCTTTAGATTGTTATCAGTAATTCACACGGATTAAGAAATACTCAATGGTGCAAATTTAGACAAAAAGCCTTATTTACTATTATCCCCATTGGTAGTAATGAATTATCTTACAATTGCCTACCTATTTCAACTACAGTAGCTATCAGGTAGCTATCAACTATAGAAGAAACAGTAAAACGTCTAAAGATGGGAGTTTTCAATAAATTTGAACTTATAATAAAAGTACGTTGCAAGCACTGTTTAAGATTTTGATGATGTATCCCATGTTTATCTGGTTCTTGATTTGCAAGGTTTGTCCAAGTGGAAGTCAAAATCAGCAATGGGAAACCATAGAAATAAATGCTGCCTTGGCTAAGTAATTCTCACCTCAATTTCATTCTGAAATATCTAAATTGGAATTTTGGACCCAGATGTTATCCTTTTGAATATGGTTGTTTCAACTCACTGCTTACCTTTTGTGGCCGTACTTGGACCTTTTCTGATTCAAAAAGTCACAAAGTATCCCAGAGAAATTAATGGTCTTTGATACTCCATAAATAAATAAATATATATATATACATAACGTATATGCACAGAAAAGTAAATGAGTAGTTGAGATTTTCTCATCTCATCTATTGCTCTAAACCCATTCTAAATATTTATCAATCACATATTTAGTGATTGCGAGGGTTCTGTCAGTTACTTTCTTTTTGTGCACATCTTACATAAATTATCTACAGCTGAAAATAAACTCTACACCCAATCTAAAGATGGGAATTTTAAAAACACTCAAACTGAAAACTTATCATAGATAGTTTTTCATACACCCAATCTAACAAAAATATTTAATACAATCACGCACCGGAAAAATAACTCTATACATGTGAAAAGAGTTTCCTCTCCAATCTGATAACTCTTTATTCCTTAAGGGCGATATGTAACTAGCAAAACCAAGGTTGTAGAGTCTGTAATGACCTTCCTATTGTATGGTTACAGTGTTGAACTTCTGCTCAGTGGTGCTTGTCGTCCCCTTCATCATTTACAAACACCAGAGTCAATAATTTTGTTATATACATATATATATATAGTACTTCTCAAATGGGAGAAATTCTCCCTAGTTGATTCCTTCTATTTGTTAAGTATACAAAACAAAACAAAAACTTGATATGATTTGCAACCAATAAAAAAATAGAAGTCTATCTCTGCTCTGCGAAAATGAATAGAGGGAAAGGTATTTGTTCTACTGATAGAGAAACACACAAGTTGCAGGGATCGTTCTCAAAAAGATTTAGACTAAAGAAAGTTAAAAGAAAATCTAGCTAGGCAGGGACAAGAGATTACACTGGCCCCAACTGATGTCACAAAATTGCAAACTGCACATTTCACGGATCTTGCTCCATATTGGTACATGAGCAGCATCCTGCAGTTCCCACAGTTGACATGTGCCACCTGATTTGCTGATTCAATACACACTTGATGCTTACCCACAAAATATTGACTTAAACCACAATGATTTAGCTCACAAGACAAACATGTCCTAAATTCTGTCCATCATGCATACACAATTCTTTAAACATCAGAGAGACCATTGATAGTAAAATACCTTCCAACGCTAGATTGACCGTGTGACAACAAGAACATTGCACATTTGTCGCTCCACGGATGTACATGAGTAGAGTATGGCAACCTCCGCAAACTAACTGGGCCATTTCTGTGCCTGTCACACATTAGTGCTTGTGATTTAGCTACCTCATCATCAGTTCATTGAAATCACAGAACTTTTAAATAACATAAACACCACTGGAATTACATAAAGAGTAATAATAGACTTAATGGGGAGAAACTGCATCATACCAGGAGGTGGCACTGCTGTGACTGCATTGCAAACAGCACAGCACACGGAGGTGGCTCCAACTGGATACATGAGAAGGTTTCTACATCCAGAACAGACAAGTTGACTCTGTGCACCTGGCAGCAGTCAAGAAAACTTTCCATATGTAAATAACTTTAAGTATCAAACAAATAGCCACAATATTCTAAATGCTCTAGCATTCTTTCTCTCTCAAAGAGAGGTTCAATCTACAAACTACAAGCACCAGATGAGAAATTGGACTATTTCAGAAAACCAAAATTAAAAAAGAAAAGCATATCATGAGCCATCTCAAATCCACACATTCCACCCAAATCAGAGTCTCAGAAGAATCTCACTTAAAAATCTTCATATCTAATCCATCACTTCTCCTCTTAGCCAATGGAAAAAAGGAATTATTGTTTCTTTTCAATTATGCTACTTTCACATTCAATTTTAGAATATAGTCCAAATGATGGAAAAGAACTAAGAATTCAAATCTCCAATAATTCCATCACCAGAAAGCAATGAGATGATGGGAAGATTTCTTGTTAAGCAGTTGAGAAAAGGGAAAGGCAGATAAGATACCATTAGCTGGTGGTGTATAAGGAGCTGGTGGTGCAGGGTAGGGAGCAAGTGGAACTGGCATTATAAAGGACTAAAAAATGTTATCTTTCTCTGGCGAACTCTACTCAGAGAGCAAAGCACTTTCTACCATTTTTCAGCTCCTGGAAAATAAGCAAATATAGTAAAGACTCAATCTGGGGAGGGAAAGAAAGATAAAAAAGAAGAAGTTTGAAGCACATGATGAGATGGAACAGAAAGGCATGATGTAGAGTGAGAAGGAAACCCGTGAAGCAGAAGGCGCCAGCAAATCAAATGGTAAAGCAGATGATAAAGCAAGAGTCAAATGAAGAGGTTCTCCCTATGCATGAAACTGTAGGAAAAGAGTTCAGAAGGAATAATAGAAGACTATAAGAGTTAAGCTAAGGCCTTTCACTGAAAGTGGTATTTATGTAAAAGCAAAATACATTCATTATAAATTTTCTGCTCCAACTTGGTAGCTGCTACTGACCAACTAGAAAGAGAAATAAAAGGAAAGGAAAAGGATATAAATGGACACTAGAAAGAACTCAGATTTACAAAAGATTTTAAGATAATAGCATGCTCAAACATTGTCTTAAATTACTTTGTCATTTTGTCTTCAAAATTGTACTTTATTCAACTCACAGGATAAATATTGCTACAATTTTATTTGTTTTACTAAAAATAATATTTTAAACATACCCTTTTTTTCTTTCGTGATTTATGACATCATGGTACATTGGGTACTTTTCCACATATGAAAATTGAAAGGTTGTCTGGGCTTTAAACAGAGGTTGCACCAAGGCTTTGGAATTGGTTACTACGAACTAAAAAGAATTATGTGTATTTTCCTTCTTCCCTCGTCTTTTATCCTCCAAAATTAAAATCTAAAATCTTTTATCAACCATGATACTTTAACTAAAATTGTGATATTGATTGATTATGATCAGTCAACAAGTTTTTTATGGTCCAATGGAGTGCTTTTTTCTTCTTTTGAAATGTCTTTATAAAAAGATAAGTGAGATTCAATTTCATTACTAATGAGATTTTAGAAAGCCTATATCTTCTAATGTTAGGAAGTAGTCAATTCAACACTCAAGAGGGTATATGCTACTATATCTTTCAACACACAATATTCCAAGTCAGTAAACATTTAAATTAGGAATATACATCCCTAATTTTATAAGATAAGCGAAACATTAAGTTTTAATTCATCTAGTATACTATAATTAACAACTTTGCTATATATGACATTATAACATTGAAGAAGAAGTACATTGTTACAATTTCTCTTATTTTTTTTCTCTTTGGTAATGTGTCATGTGTAAGTTTACATTGAGTAGACGAGTGAAGTAATTAATATATTTCAAAAAAAAATTCAAATCTTTTATATATAAAATGATTCACAACTTAAAAGACTTATTTATTCATCATCCAACTTAGGTAATATCTCTATTATTATAATTTTTACATCATATAATTATAAAACTTTTAACCTTTTCAAAGTGTTTTAATACTTAATTTTTTATCCAAACACTCCTTTATGCATGAATACTCATAAATATTTTTTCCTCAACAATTAGAGATAAAAATATAGGTCGTCCTTTCTTGTTTTAGTTTGTCTCATATTTGATCCACAAAAAATAGATTGGACTGATCAATCCTACATAAGAAGAGTCTTTAACTCGCCCTGCATAATGTTTGACCCATGAGTTTGCTGGTCAACTCATAACCTACAAAAGAATTTTAATAAATTTATTTTTATTTAATTAAATTAGTAGAAATAATTTTTATAAACTCATTTATTTAAGTAAATAATATTTATTATTTTATAATTTATAATTTTTAAGTAAATCTATTGAAAATAAAAATGACTTTGATCTTGATTGAAAGAAGAAAAATTGAATAAGGAATCTACTTTTTGATAGACTAAAATTCAATAAGCAAATTACTTTTAGATGGACTGGAAAATAAATATGAATGAACAAGTTGCTTAGAAGAAATACGTATAATGTGTTATTTAGTGTCAGTGGATTTTAAAAATTTAAATCAGTGCAGATTATACGGAATAAGAAAAAACTTCTTTTAACAATATTTTTTTAATAACTTTTTGACAACGCATACGTGGCAGTTTGTGATTGATCCGTTTTAAATATTTTTTAAACATAAATTTAAATAGACCAATAAAACGTGTTTCATTATAAAAAAAGTTGTCAAAAAGTGTTGTCAAAATATCATTGTCCACGGAATAAAACAGATGGTGAACTAAAATAATGAGTCAATTCCACACTTTTTGACTGAGTCTCACCTTTTTATCCCTATTAACAATCTATACAAATTATAAACACATAAGTTCTTCTCAAGTTAGATCCTCTAACATTAATAAACTGTTATCCAAATTAATATTTAATTTAAATACTAATTTATTTAAAAGATATACATAATGTTGTTTAAATAAGATACTAGAAAATATAATCACAACAAACATTAACTTTGATACACAAAAATATATCAATTAGTAAAAAAAGTAATTTGTGTTACTTTTTTACATTGGTTTAACCAAAAAGCTAACTTAAAAATTGATAAATGTTTATTTTATTTGAACAAAATAAAAAAGAAAAAAGCTCTTTTGCATTGCTTTTACATAGGGTGACATGATACACAAAGAGTCCTTTTAGGTTTGTTCAAATACGACTGATGTAAAAGAGTTACCATCTCTTGGTTGAGGACAAAATCTCTTTAATAATTAAGCTATCATCTTTTTGTAGGTACTACATAAAAATTAATGATTTGAAATGATAAAGATTGTGGTTATGACACTTAGAAATTATCTAACATATAAAAAAATAGTGTTTACATTGGTTACTCCCCAAATCAAAATAAAAATATTCTATTTTTACATTTGTTGTTGAATTGGTATAAAAAGTCATTTTTTTTATATTATTCACATTTATATGAGATTTTAAAATGACTTAATTTGTCTCAAATAATCAAGGTAAAAAGTCATTTATATGTTTAAATGATATATGATAAAAGAGTTTTGAACTTATAAGTTTGTGGAATGTTAATACAAGTTAAAAATCTCCCCCTCTCTTGCTTTTGGAAAATCTCAACCTTCAAATTAGCTGAGAGATAATGTAAAACATTCGTATAAAGCTTGTTTTGAGTAAATTATAATACTGCTACTACCTATTTTCTTCAATTTCTATTTCTTACTTTAAGTAAAACTCATACATGTTAGATTTTTGGGATTTGAGTTTGAAATTATAGTTATAGAATTTTTATGGTGATCCTTAATTTTTTTTATTTGATCTTTTTTCTAAAGGGTAAAAGGAAAAAATTATGACAGAATTCAACATAAATTTTAAAGTTTATGATCTTAAAAAGATTCGATTTAGACGTTTTTACTTTTAATTATAAAACCAAATCTGTGACACAAAAAGCACTCTTTCCATTAGTGAATGATTGTGTCAATTCATGACTGAGTAAAATTGCCACCCTTCAACAATGTTGATTGTAAGGAATCTATAACTTTTGGGAGCACACACTTCATTCTATTTACAAATATGTTGCTAATAATCTCACCAATCAATCATATAGGCCTAAATTCATCCATTTGGTTATAAATGAAGCATTGGAAATTACTTCGATTGCATCATGCTTAATAGTTTTTCAATTGTTTTCTATGAAGTGAAAATTAAACCCATTATGTCAGGACTTTTTGAACATTTTAAAACTATTTTAGATATTAATAAATTTTAGTTTATAAAATGGTATTTAATTTACTGATTATTTTGATTTCTGAAATTAATTATTATTTAATAATTTTCTTATGATAAACTTGGTTGAGATTCTTATAAAAGTTTATTCTTACTCTTTTCTAATTTAGAAACATGCTCTAAAATTTAAGTTATAAACGAGAGGAAGTTTTCTAACAGTGTGTCTAAATCTACATTTACTAAAAACATATTTCATTAATGTTTTTTACTCCGTATAGAGAAACGAGGAAGAGCCGTACGTATAAGAGTTATTTATTTGAATTTTTAAGCTAAATTTACGTACTAAAGTGAAAACACGCGTTTTTTTTTTCGCTTTTCAACATCAAATTATATTATTTAATTTTAGGAATTTCACACTTCCTAATTATATAACATGGATATAAATTAGATCATAATATTTATATTAATTATTTATATTTAGATAAACTCAATATAATTAACCTAAATTAATAAATCAGTTAAATTGATAAAAACTTAGTAAATAAAAACATAAAAGTTATTTTGACAAAATTATAAAAAAAAATCATTGAATAACAATCAATTTTAGAGACTAAAATAGTTATCACTATATTGACTAAATTAGATATTATCTTATAAACTAAAAAATATTAATATATATATATATATATATATATATATAATAGTCTTTATAAATAAAAAATTATAATTAGTCCATAAAATATAAATTAGACTCTAACATTAACGGTCAGAATTTTAATAATTTATTATTATCAATTTTAAATTAATCTAGAATTTTTAAATTACAGATAAATTTAAGTACTAATTCTTTAAGGATAATGATATTTAGACAATATCTTTTTGACAACATTTGAACATTGATTACGTGTCAATCTGTGATTGGTCGAAAATTACTCCACAATCAATAATAATAATAATAACAAACATTATTGTGGAGTAATTTTCGACCAATCACAGATTGACATGTAATCAATGTTCAAATGTTATCAAAAAGATGTTGTCTAAATATCATTATCCATTCCTTAATAGTTAGTACAAGGAACTAATTAAACCCTAAAATAAAAAAAGAACATATTTATAATAAAAAAATGATTTTAGATATAAAATAGTATTTGAATGAATGAATTATTTGTTTGTCTTATTTAATATTTTTATTGTGATGCATGCATATGAAAGTAGTGTTAAACGAGATATAGATGGAAATAGAAAAAGTATATATAGCAGTTTCTTTTTGATAAATTAATGAATGTGAGTTTGTTTCCAGCAGAGATGATATAATAAATGTAGAAGGAGAGTTCCCATTGGATGCATGAGCTGAAAGAAAGGAGAGTAAGGAGTACACGTGTATCCCAAAAAGACCGTCGTAAGCATGACGCAACACTCACAACTTCAAAAAGACAGCCACCAAGGACTCAAACCCTTTACTTTTCAATTATTCATATCAAAAAGATAATAAGATATACTTTTTTAATAAAAAAATAAATATTCAACATATTAAGCAGAATAATAAATATATTAGTTATTGAAAGTAAAAAAGCATAATTATTATTATTATGAAAAATGATTTTGTATGAGTTGTTGTGAGTGGGATAGTCTAAGATGAGGTAGAGTTTGGTAATATTCGAAAAAGAAAAAGATGACAGGAACAAGATACAGAAAAGTTTGATTCTCTACTTTTCCACCATACTCTTAGTTGATGATGATGAAGTAGCATTTGTAGGTGGCATATCAAGATCAAATTGACAACTGGAGTTCAACCAGGGTCCTACACCTCATTCACATCTTTCTTTCTTTTACTCAGTAAGTATAAATAAAATCTCACATTAGATAAATGAATGATGGATATTAATTTATATACATGTAAGATATCTTCGTTAATAAAAAATATTTTAAAATAATATCAAAAATAAATTCATAAAAATTTTACCTAAAGCAAATAATATCTTATGAGTAAAGAGACTTATATGTATATATGTATATGTGAGTATTGAAAATCTCTACAAGCTGTGGATTGCAAATGCAAAAATGGCATGTACAGTAACACACATGAGCGATGGATGGTGCATCATCTGCCACGTTCACGTTGCCAAAACTGGACAATACTTTGTACTCATCACTCTCTGCATGTTGAGTACACAACCATGCATCACACGGCTCACCTTAACCTCTTTTCTCGTTTAATTTTGTGGTCCTCTCTCTGTCAGTAGCAAATTTTACTCTGTTAATTCACTAAAAACATGATTTCCTGATAACCAAATTCTGAATCAGCACACTAAAAGTTAGGTATCTTGGTAAAGAGAAGCAGGAAATATGCCGTTTTGGTAAAAAGAAAGTGAAAAATTGTGGTGTTTGATCTAATTAGGAAAAAACAGTATGATAAGTGATATCAGTGCTTTAGCAGAAGCATTAATTATTGTTAGTTTGATGATGATTAGGTATTGTAGGTGAATGAAAAGCATGTTAGAGTTGTTTCTGGTGGCCCAATTCCTTCAGCTTTCCCACCCTTTTACCCATGTGCCCATGTACCTGAGGACAACCCAATACAATTAATAGACAAGATTCTGGACCAGCCACTTTCTCACCTTTCTTCCATCTCACGCTTTTAAGACTCTTTAATAATTTTAGGGCATAAAGCTCTCAACTTTCCATTAATTAATTTGATTTCTTAACAACCAAGTTCAACACTCACACACTACCTCCTTTTTAAAGACAAAACATAGAATCCTAGTCAGTGTTGTTTCTGTTTTTGTTTTCCATGATGAAAAATTAATCTTTTTTTAAGCTAATTAAGCAGGTGTTGGTTGAAGTGGATAGAAGAAGAATAGTGTAAAAGATTATAGATAGGGTATGGGGAAAAGATGAAAGTAGGTTTATTATAAGAGTTGAGAGAATGAGTGGACTAAGCAACATTAGAAAGAAGCAGAGATAAGCATTAGAGAGGCATAAGGGACCACAAAGATGTAGTTTGGTTGGATTTTCTCCGCGTTCTAACTCTCATCCTAACTGGATATTCCTACCATTATTGTTCTACATCTGTCGCTCAATTATTCACCTCTGCATTTTTTTCATTCAACATCTCTTAAATACATCTTCATCTTTCATATTTATTTTTTTATAAGCATGCCCCATGGAAAACTCACCTACTTATACCACATTCTTCTCACTCATTCAATACCATAAATCAAATACAACACAATTTTGTTTTTTTTAATGCTTTTGTCCCACTTTAACATAATCCATTCTGGTACAACATACTTTTTCATTCGTCTTAATTTGAGGTGAGCATTCAGAGAATCGGTTAACTTCTGCCAGATGGTTGCAACATTTATATTTTCTTCTTCCACTGCTACTGTTGATCTAAACAAACTATAACTTTAAGGCCTTTTTATACACAAAAATAAAATAGGAGCAAAAATATAGTGAGAAAAAGAAAATAAAATACAACGTAAGAACATTTTATGTTTTTTTATACATGCTTTTCTGTATAAGTTTGGGTCATATTAATGATAAATTGAGTATACTAGCATTCTTAATTACTCGTTATAATGAGCTTAGAAAAGTAATTATGGATAAATCATTCAATTTAATGCACATGTGATATAGCAAAGAAGTTCAAAGATTAAATCATTGAATTGCTGCCACGTTTAGCTAATATTAAAAGAGTTTCAAAATAATAATTTCTTTAATAATGTTAGGGAAACTCTTGGCATGAAGATGGAAAAAAAATTAAGACAAAAATGGATCAAAATTAATGTATTATTAAAATAGATTTTTTAAATTACCTTTTTTAAGACGTTTTTATCTCAATTTTTTTTTATCGTGTATACCTACTAATGGATAAAAAAAAAAATCATAAGATTAAAATATATTTTATTTGCGACTAATGCATTTATGTGTCAAGGTTTTTACTTCGATCCCTCTTATAAATCAGAGTTTATATAACATAAAATGAATACAAATGACAACCACTTATTTTATACCAACCATTTTAACTCTTTATTGTTCACTCTGATCATTGTCATCTTTAACAAGGACACATAGGAAAAAGGAAAAGAAGTGTTAGGTGGAAAAAGTTTATACACAAAAGACAAAAGTTTAGATTAATTTCTTTATATCAATTTTACTATTATCATGATCAAAATTTTCGATCAAATAATAAAATATTGAAATTTTACATTAAAGAACTTGATGATGACAAAAAAAAATTAATCTGTAACCCAATCATTCATTACATTTTTAATTAGGTCCTAAAATTGATTTTTCTTTTTTATAAAATCTATGTACTTTTAAAATTTATAATTGAATATTTCCAAAACTATGTACTTTTAAGACCAGTTGATGAATATTACTATCAAAAACATGTGCGTTTTTATATTTTTGCTTATGCAAATTTTAATTTTAATAATGTAGTGTAAAAAAATATCAAATATTTTAAGTGGAGAAGTTGGACAGTTATAGTTGGAGAAAATAATTGTGCATTAGTTACAAAAAAATATATCCTTTTTTATTAAAAAACATAAAAGTATCAAATAAAAAATCACACTAAAAGTAATTAAAAATGTTATAGATTAAATTGTGTTTACTTTATACTTTATGAACACATCTCATATACGATAAGTTTCTCTCACCAAATCATTCTATTTCTTCTCCCTCGTTATGTTGCTACTTCAAAATATTAGTAATACTTAATAGAAGTTTAACGGTATCGACTTGGGATATAGTTACAAAATTTCATAATTATTAAATTTTATTAAAAACGTAAGACTATGCAACTTAATCGAAAATCCAATAAAGTTAAGTACTTACCATCATAAAAATATTAGTAATATTTGACGGAACTTTAACAATACTAACTTTGAAAGACACAGTTATAAACTTTTAACATTATAAAGATTTAATTGAAACTATATAAAATTACATGTTGTAATACATATTAATTGAATCAGGAAGAAAATAGAAAACGGAGTTATGTTCTGATACAAACTCTAAACTAGAGCTATCAAAACGGGTAATCCAGTTCGACTCGGTCCAGTTCACCACGGGTTGGTCATTTAGTGAGTTATTCCAACCCAGCTCATTTATTAGCGAGCCAGAAAAATCTGAACCTGGCTCGACCCACCATAGGTTGGTGGGTAAACGGATTGGCTCACTAGCCCATTTAATTACAATTTTTTTTAAATAAAAAATTACAAACTTTCTATATTCAAATTTAAACAAATTTCACTCCCAAAAAATATGTTAAACCGAAGACAATTCAAAATAATAATAAAAAGTACAGTATAATCCAAATGTCATCCAAAAACAAACACAAAAAACATACAAATAATATATTCATCATTTGTGTGTTCCTTATCCATTTACAATATTAGAATCTTGAATAGATAAATCTACAATATTCTATTGAATGACAGTACCGTAGATGAGAGCAAGTAAGTTCTGTGAGAGTGATTTGTGAGACCAGAGGTTACTTTTTTGGTATACACAGTGGGTGAAGAGAGTTTTTTATTTTTTTATTTTTTTTTATTTTTTAGGGTTTCATAAATAAAATAATAAATTAAAAAAATAAAATTAGGTGCCAACCCGGCCCACCACTGGTTCAACCCGTGTGAGCCGGGTTTAAATGAGTCAGGTTAAAATCTGACCTACATAAAAAAAATTCAATTTTTTCAAACCCAAACCGGTCCGAACCAGTAGTGAGCCGAGTTGACTTGCGAATTGTAACCTATTTTCACGGTTTTACTCTAAACAGGACAATAAAAAGGACCACAGAAATTAAAGATGCGTTGTTTAAGATTAGAAGTGCCCAACAAATTATTTTATTGGGTCTTTATAAATTATGTTGAAGCATTGAAGGTTTTAGATTTTATCATAAAAAATTCAGATACTTTCCAATGAAGAGTTAGTTCATAATAGGAAGATAAAATTGCTAACTGTATTAAATTGAGTACCATAATTTTACTAATGAAAACCTCACGGGCCATGCCTTTTATCGTGAAAAAAATATAGCAATGGACCCCTATAAAGATATGTTGTTTTGCTAACAAAATCCACTGTCATTGATTATATATCACGTGCTCTATATCTACCCTACACTAATAATAAGTCTAAAATCTTAATTTGTCTTCAAAGATAAGCAATATCATGTATTGTAAATTTGAGAATTAACAATATTCGCAGTCCTGTCAAATATTTTCTAAATAATTTTCTTAGAGAAACACTAGCTCCACATTTAACAGGGCAGTGATTAAAAAGGACAGTTTTTTTCACTTATTTAATGATAAATTAATGACTGACAGAAGGAAAAAAATCCTTACATATTATTGAGGGTAAATATTTAAAGGGCTTATTTGCATTTGAAAAATTAAATTGTCAGAATTATTTTGTAGTAACATGAAAAAAAAAAAAAACTGTTGTATAAAGTTATGAAAGAAAGTTGTCTGTGTCACCGGACCAAGCCAAAATTGATAATGAAAGTGTATCCGTCCTCCAATCGAGCAGGGCAAAATAAATCTGTGGTTATTTGTCTTCCATTAGTAGATGATTAAGTGGACAAAGTGTTCATTTGGACGCATTGCCTGAACCAGATTTACATAAATTATCGAATGATCTTATCCTTAATTCGAACCAATTCATTGTCTCAAACAGAGTAAAGGACAACAGAGGATAGATTTTGTGTATATCTCAAATGTCAGAACAATATACAGTGCATGTCAAATCCCAAGGTATACCATACCAATACCATTTTAGGACTTATCTTTTGGCAAGAAGACAAGTTGTTTAATTGATATGATAACAGGCGTGCTGGAGGGAAAAGTGGACTTAACACCAGCCATGCAGCTTCAGATTAATCTGGCAAAATGAGGACCTACCTTCTGAGATTTAAAAATTGACGAAGACCTCAAAAAATCTTTATAATCTTTTGGTCAATTCTCAGAATCACATCAGGAATTTTATCCTATAGTTATAGTTGACGGCCATTCCACATCAGATACTGCTCTGTGAATGTGAGGCCAAACTCCATTATCTAAACTTGCAAATGAAGATGAAGCTAACACTTTGCGAAGCACCAGCCATAAGCACATAAATATTGATGTCAGCAATGCATCCGCAATGCATCATGAAACGAAACTTAGAAGTGGCTTCCTGTTACCTAAAACAGTCCAACATTTTTCATTTCAGATAGAATTAAAGAGGGTGTATGATGAATTTCTAGGATACTCGAAAAAATATCCCCCTTTAACTAAAAATTATGATATTTATATGTAATGGATTTGCTATGAATGTAGATTATGCAGCAAAATTCTAAATTCACATAAACATAAAATCCATTGAACTTTAGGCCTTTTGAAGGACTTGTTTGTGCAGCAAAAGCCATGCATGTATGGTGAGTGGTGGTTAGTAATGCACTTTCAAATTTGCCTTCCTGTACTGCGAAATAAGCGTAGAAACGACGTATAATGGGTGGAGGGCCCTACAGAAAGTGCACATATATGAATTTTAAACATCTTATGTACATTAGAAGCGGTGACTGGTGAATGATCTACATTCATTTCTACATCGTGAAGTTATCATCACGAATGTCAGAAAAATAGCTGTCTAATTTCTTCAAAAGCAATTGGCACCTGAGATTGATAGCCATCTCACGGAAGCAATGCATACACTTGGTAACACAATTGCTGGTTATGCTGCTGCATTCATTTTATATTATTGGTACAGACATGAATACCAGAAAAGTGTAGATGAGATGAAGATCATGGGTCAACCATCTTCATTCTCATTGTTTGGCCTTCCATACACCACAGAAAAGTAGTGGCTAACTGTTGTCAAAGTAAGACCAGGGAACCTGTGAAGTTTTCCTGGCCGTGGATCAATCTTAACAAATGGCCATCTCATGATTTCTGCAGCTTCACATTCTTCCCATCCATCTCCAAATACACAAAAGCGAACATTAGGATGGTTGAAACGCTCCTTGATCCATCGGAAACATTGAATTTTTCCCACTTCCCATGAACTATAAACTGAAATGCACCATACATAATTAAACATGGATCAGGATTAAACTCTGGTTACAGAAATGATTACTAGTTTTAGGCTTTCAAAAAGGTTCATTAATAACATGATCGTGAGCTGAGCTTTCAGATATATGGCATAAAAAAGTCAATTATGCGGGTTCACAGTAGCCAGAAGAGATAAAATTACTCACCATTTCCATGGCTTATCAAGCTGTCCAGACGAAAGAGCAGGCATTTCACAAGTGAGGGAATTAACGATCCAGAGGTCACTAAAACATTAACATGCTTTACATTAGTTGAGTTATAGCTGGTATCAGAAGAAGCAATTGAAGAAACTGCATCTTCATCTTCACCCAAACACTCCTTCAAAAAGGTTCGTGCTACAATATATTAAACATGAAAGATGTAAGTAATACAGGTCGTGAACAAAAGATAAAATCATTTAAGCATCAAAACATACCTGATGAAAGCCACCTGTCAGTGTATTCATCAGTTTTATCATACAATTCATCCCAGTGTTTTATTGTCTCTTGATCTAAAATATTCCGTAAACCCTGAAACCAAACAAGAAAAGATTTATCTTATGTTAAGCTACCAATAGAAAAGCTATCAAATAAAAGTAAACAACAACTTCTTTGGTAAATCTCCAACTCCAAGTCTCTAACTTAGATTTTCATGATATCTACAAAGCTTCAGTCATTAGAAAAAAAAGAAGCATATCTCACCAATAAACTAAAAACTCATGAAGTTTTTTCTAAACAATAATCCAGTTTTACATTATGAACATTGATTTGTTGAAACTTCAAAGCTTGTTTCAGTTACATTTTACAACTATTGATCTGTTAGCATAGGAATTAAAATATAAATTAACAAAATAAGTTGCAGTACTCAGGAGTCTATAGTCGCGTAGCCTTTTTTGCCTTCAACACTAATCCACAAGAAATTCTTTAAAGATGAAGCACTCAGCTTGCTCTTTGACATTTTACATTTGACATTTTACTGTTTTTAATAAAAGATAAAAGGGGTATTGTTAATGCAAAGTTCAAAGGACCCTATATTTGATGTTTGATTATATGCTTAACAACAAAATATAAAATATGTTTTATAAGCATCAGGTCTCGACAGGCACAAATGTTTTCATCTGGTCAAATAGATGCATAAGCTCTTTGCTTACAGAGCTTCGTCTGGCCAACCAAACACACAGCGTTTTGTCTATATACTTCCTCTTATAAGCTTTTGCTTGGACGAATGATAAGGACATATAGTCTGAAGTATTCATAATATATATGGAATACTCATAAATGCTTATTCTATGCTCTTAGAGAATGTCCATCTCTTGAAGTCTTACAAGAGAGTCTACATCAAAGATCTCTTGAAGAACGTGTCAAAGTTACATCATGCAAACAACTTTTCTGAACAAAGATTAGCCATGTCAAGCTTTATGCTTTACTCAAGTTTGGAAAGAAGCTACCTAATCGAGGTCTAATAAGTCATGCTGTGTATCAAAATGTAACTTAAAGAAGTTATATGCATTTAATGTTGTCTGAAAACATTTAACCCATCTACAAGCTTGAACATGGACAAACACAAGAGAAGAAGATCTTTGCAAGACCTCACAACATCTCTTAAAAGATTTGTAATGACTCTTTTCTTCTCAACATCTATATAAAGAAGACCTCGTTGAAGAAGAAAGATTGACGCCATTGATGAAACTCCTTTAATGAGAATGATAACAAAGTTTTTATAATCTCTAGCAATCCTTAAGCTTTCAGTTTGTGAGCAAGAACATTGCTGTGTTCATTTAGCAACCTAAAAGAGTGTTTATCATCTTGTACCCGTCTTAGGATGTTACGCTTTTTATCTAGCAAACCTGTGATCATTTAAATCACACCCTTTGTGTAAACAAAGTGTTTAGCCAAGAGTACCCAGGCTTAAAGAATACTCAGTGTTTTGTCAAAAGTGGTTGTGTGCCTAAATAATACTTAGTTGTTTAGCCAAGAGTGATTGTGTTACAAAGAATACTTGATCTTAACTAGGAGTGGTTGTGTTTCAAAGATTACTCAATCTTACCCAAGAGTGGTCGTGTTCCAAAGAATACTCGATACTAACGAAGAGTGGTTGTTTTCCATAGAATACACTGTCTTAGTCATGAGTGGTTGTATTCCAAATTATACTCAGTTTTAACCAAGAGTGGTTGTGGTTAACTAATAGTTTGTGTTTAGCCAAAACTAGCTGGGGTCCAAAGAATACATGCATTATACCTTGTAGCATTAGCATGCTAGTGGAACTTGATTGTGTTGATCAAGAACTATATGTAGTTTGGATTTTTAAATAAATTAGTATAAAAATACCTTGTGTAAATCTCTTTCAACTCTTATTTGTTTCAATTGCATGTTATTAATCTAAAACTAATCAAAGAAGAACAGTTTTACTCAAATGAGTTTTAGAAAGAGACTTCGATAGTATTGTCAACTTGAAGTTTCATCGGACTATTTTCCTTAGATGCTACTCTTCCGAAAATTGCTAGATAGTATGTCTGTCAAGTTTAAACTTTGTCTGATTGTTGTTACCAAATGTTGATTTGCAAAAGTTTGAGCTGTAAATCCAAAATTCAACCCTTCCTTCTTGTGTATTTATGTGTTTCAGAAGTAGTGATACATGGACACCCAAAACCACTCTACAATTGTAATATTTTAATTGAAAAAAATTATTATGGTATTTTCTTTCCACAACCCATTGTCATGCATTTTTAACATAAAAAAAACTTGTCTATCATTGGTTGTCAAGTGGTGTCCATTGTCAAGATATAATTTTCCAGATAAAATGTGAGATTGAGATTAAAACAATACAAAAATAGATCACCGTAGACACAAATTTATGGAAACGTGGTTAATGATCAATGGCCAAACTATTCTATATCTAAAGCACAAACTATGGAATATTGGGAAAGTAATAGATATACATTCAATCCAAAATCCAATAATAAATAAGTAAAGACAAAAGCAAATGAGATGCAAGTTTTACAACTGACTTTCAGAATAAGCATCACAAAAATCAGAAAATATCTAACTCAAAAACTGATAGAAACAAGATATACTGAATAATACTGACTCAGAAATTAGGGAGCAAAGTTCTTTACAGCTGAGTAAAAACCTTCTGATAAACAGAATACTCAACAAAAAGAAAGGAGACGTCATTGTCCCTATCACTTTGTTTGAATAAATTTTTCTATATGTACTTGGAAGAAAATATGAAAGTAAAATGAAATTCGTTTCTTCTTCAAACTAAAATCAGCTTATCATTTAAACTTTTAGAGAAATTGGAGAGATATAGTAAAAGAGTTAAAGTCTATAAGTTGATTTAACTTACAAGAAAAACTCAATTTATTTTACCTTCTTATTTTCTTCTCTTATATATGTCCATAGAAAAGTTCATCCAAACAGAACCTAAATGGCATAACTAACTCACCACCCACCAAACATACACTCAAGACCTTAAACTATCTTCTATATAACCCTTCTCTCTCTCTCTCGCTCCCTTCCTCCAACTAATCCTGATTCCGGAATCTCCTCCTTTCCCCACAACAAGCAACCCATCACAATTCAGTAATGAACCTTTTTCCTATCTGCTAACTGAATTTTCCCTTTCTTTCCCCTTACTTTAACTTCTCTTTTTCCTCTCATAAACATCAGGCTCGTGCTACCATTGGGCCCCTCCCTTTTACCCTCCACCTAGTCAGATGCCAAAGGCCTATCTAAACCTTTTACGTTAAATGTAAGACTACCAAAATTGCTCCACAAAATGTTTTATAACGTATTTTAACATATATGCACTTTGAGACAAGTTTCATAAGGTTCAAAAACTCGTTACAAAGATGCATTTATAGACAACAGCAAACTATAACATGCAGGCATAAAAAGTGAACTCAATCAATCTCTCTTTAAGCTTATAAGTAATTGATAATGTGTTGTGGAAACTATTATTTATTTGCATGGTCCATAAAATCAAAACAATGCTATGGCTTCATAACTGAAACATTTCATCAAGATAAAAATGACAATTGAAAATATAAAGGAAAGTACTGTCATAGATACATACATCAATTATATTCATTAATTTCAGGAATTTCCAATAAATCTGCAACATTATTATAACACATAACACAACACAATTCCATATCATAGTACTCAGTTTCAAAAGTTGAATACAGAAACAATAATGCTCCAGAAGTTTAACCTGTATGTACTTTTGGGCAATGACTCGATGCCTATATGCAAGTTTTCTTTTGTTGGCATCATCTTGAGGGGCACCTAATTCATCTTTGTTGAAGTCATAATCAGATAAGTCGCTCCCATCATCATATTGGGCCAGAGAATCAAGAAATGGCTTATTGTAATTTTCAATCTGCAGCATAGAAACCCCAGATCAATCAATGACACTCCACAGGCAAAAAAAATCCATGGAAATTTCAACATATAACCCAAATTTTACTTGTTCATAGAAGAAATAATCATCACATGTTTGTAGAATGAGATTTTCCCACATCCTCCCGATTTCAACTCCCTTCTGCACATCCTTCAGACCGTTGAAAGCCTCTGCGTATGATGATTTCAGCAAGGAGTTGAGTAGTACAAGCGTCTCATCCATGTCCCAAACATAGACATCCAACCTTGGACGGACATTGTTGCTGGAAAAAATCGGTGTCTCCCGCTCAGGCATGCCAACTGCACCAGCCATTGTTACGTGTGTTCAATGAACTCACCCCACAGTCACAGTCGCAGTGCACTGCCGCAAAAGTTCATGTTTAAGTATTCATTGCAGCAAGTTACTTCACACTTTTATCACCGCATGCCGAGATCATCTTCAACACGGAAGAATGAAATGTGTCAGTTATTAAGTGAATCAACACTCAGAATATCAGGATTTAGAACAAATAAAAATAGATTCAACCTTGCTCACACTCATTCAGTTGTTGAACAAACTTAAGCAACCACAATTGAGATTAATTGAATAGGTTTAAAATAAACGAAAGTTTAAAAAAGAAGAAAATAGAGAGAGAATGCGAATTTGTGGTGAATTCAGAAATCAAAATTACTTGGACAAACATACTATATACTAATTCCAATAACCAAAATCGGTAAGATTCCAATCCGCGAGCTAATTTGATAAACAAACAACAAAAACATGTATAAAAAATAAATGAATGTAGAGAAATAGGTGGCTACAAAGGAGGTTGCGTACTTTAGGTTAAAGTTGCAGAGGACATGAGTACGAGGAGGACGATGAAGTTGTGACGTTAAACTGAGTGAAACCATCAAGTTAAAGAATCTAGCGGAACTACAAATTTTTCCGTTTACTTTTATTTCGCTTTCACACAGGCCCAAATAATCAGCCCACATTTCGGGCCCAGTATAATAAACTAAAATTACATATTTTAGAAAATTTGGGAACTAAAGTCGCAAAAACAAAAGGGACCAAAATAACCGAACAAACACTAAATATTAAATATTTAAATTGATCATGGTTGATAGTTCACTAAATAAAATTTTCATAAGTTAGTAACAATAAAATAACGATATAAATGATCATCTAATTGAAACTCAACAGCTGAAGTTCTGTTTTTAACAAAGCTCTTCCTTTATTTTATTTTTTAAAAAAGACAACGATTTTCAATGTTTTCTTTTTTAAATTCAACAAAGTTACCCATAAAAAATTAAACTTTCCTTTTTTAAAAAGTGAAACTTTATTTAATTGACAGCATATTAGTTTATTTTTTAAATATTTTATGGTACTATTAATTATTTACTGAAGATTTTTTTACTTAATTTAATAAAAAAACTCATGAAACACCTGTTAAAAGACGAAAGAGAAACTTTATATAGCTACGGAATATATAAAATAAACATCGAATTATTAATACAATAAATTAATGTAAGACACTACAAAGTTGTCCATAGAAACATAAGCCAACAAACAAGTGCTTAAAAAGGAATAACTTCATCCGTGTATAGTTTTCAGTTAAATTAACTCTTCTAGACTACGTTAACTTGTAAAATTTAAGGCATATCTAATACAAGGTCGTAATCATAGTCATAAATTTAAGATTAAACATTTCATAGAAGTATTCAAATATACCTTGAAATTTAAAAGATTTTAAATTTCAAACAAGTAACGAATCAGAAGAATAAAAAAAATTACTTTTGAAAAATTAAAATGCAAATAAAAAGTTATTCAATTGTAAATTTCATAAAATTTTATTAGAACAAAACATGTAAGAAAAACTTTCAAAATAACATGGCACAATAAGATTTATATAAAACTAAAATATTACCTCATGATATAATTCTTAAAGTGGGCATAGCCCAAAGTCAAGACTTTTCTTAAAATTTTTGCCGTTGAAAAAATGAATGTCACCAGAATAGAAATACCAGAGTTTAAGCCCATGGTATTAACATTAAACATTTCTTCATGTATTCCAACAGCAGTTACATATTTAACAAAGTCAACCGTTCTTGAAGCTAGAAATAGATTATTGTATTACGTCTGATAATAATAATTAATGAGTTGTTTTTAGTCTATTCAAAATTGGAAAAATAAAGATAGTCATATGCAGACCAAAGATGCTCATGTCTAGTATGCACAACCATATGAGACTGGATTAAGGATTATGATTTATGACTGGATTCTGATTTGACACATTTTTTTAATTTTAGAGAAAGAAAAAGGTTTACGCTATTAATTCTTATCTATTTTTTCCATGAAATTCAAAGCGTTGAAAATAATACATGCTTACAGCAGTTTCCAATGGGTGGATTTTATTTGCAGATGCAGATAGACATGAATCTACTCTCTGAGATAGAAATGTAACTGACCACACACCACAAACAGGTTAAAAACCCAGGAATTGCCATATCAAGAACTCATTATATACAAAATATTTGCAGAAAATCAAAGTTATAAACAAAGTTATAAACAAAGTTTACAAGGTGTTTAAATCATATGCAACGGACAGACAAAATACAAGCACAAGAAACATAAATTAGCATAGACTTTGTCCAATTATCATTCAAGCTTAGAGCAAAATATGGAGCAAAACCAAGACCAGAATCCCTTCTTTTTCTTCTTTGATGGCACGATTTTTGCGTCCCTTTTGGTGACAAAATCAGCCATATAGTGCACAACTTCCTGGTGAACAAGAAGGAGCAAAGAGTTAAGTAAATAGAGAAGGTGAGAAAGTAGAAACAAGTGAATCTAAAGGTTTACCTGAGCACCCAACTTGACCAATTCTCTGGGTGGCACCTCAAGGGGGGTCTCATCAGCTCGAAAAACTCTCAACTTGGACAAGAACCTGAAAGACTCTGGTAAAGATTTTATTTGATCATCACTTATATCCAACTCCTCAAGCATTTCAAGATTTCCAATTGATGTTGGCAAGGCTCTTAGGTCCGCAAAGTTCTTCCCCAAGTTTAATTTCTTCAAATTAGTTGCAAAACACAGGTTCTCTGGTACAAATTCGAGCTCATTAAAGCTAACATCAAGTTCCTTCAAATTGCGTAGATTACCCACTGTGGAAGGCAACCTCTTAACTCTATTATAGTGCAAAGTGAGAATCTCCAACCATTCAAGCTTCCCAATTGCCTCAGGCAAGGCCTTGAGCTGATTGAAATCCAACTTGAGCTCAGATAGTGATGAGCAATTTCCAATTGTGTGAGGCAGTTCCTCAAGCTCGTTGGTCTCAGCATTCAATCTCTTCAAGCTGCTCAAATTCCCAATTGTCTCGGGTAAATTTGTGAACCCATTTGAGCTCAAGTCCAGATCAATGAGGTTTGTCAAGTTTCCGAAAGTAGCAGGAAGTGATTTCAATCTGTTGGCGTGGATGTCAAGATCAACAAGGTTTATCAATTCACCAAATGAATGGGGAAGGTTTATAAGTTGGTTTGAGTGAAGATCAAGCTTTGTTAAGGCCTTGAGACCCACAATGGTTGTAGGAAGAGCCATGATTCTGTTTTCTGATAGGTCCATTTCAGTGACATCAGATAATTTCCCAATTGACACCGGCAACCATTCCATCTGATCTTCCAACTTTCCTCTAAGTTCAAGGGTCGTAGCTCCACTACCAGCACAACTTTCAATAAGAGTAGCAACTTTCATTAGACTTAATTTCTCAGTGCTTCCATTCCCTACAAAATTAATAAAAGGAAGAACATCATAGCAAATCAAGGTTTTGAAAAACAGTCCACGACCACAATTTCAGTTGCAACATAAAGGTTTTTAGGGTATCTGTGACTGCACTACACATCAGAAATACTTGTCCATACATTTCATACACCATACAAACGCTAAACAAATTTGTTTTTCTTTCCTTGACGAAAGAGAGAAAAACAAAAAGGTGTTCGAAATCTTAACCATAATCCATGAACAATAATTAGATGAGAGAACATATAATCACTAAAATAATTATAAGAAAAACGAAATTGGGTTATTTCCCATAATACTAACCTGTAGAGAAGGAACGCTGTATCATTTGGAAATCATTCTTCTGTGATTCTTCGTCTTCCTTCAGCAAAGTTTCACTTTGGTCACTTGTCACTACGAGTTCTTCAGGTATAGAGGGAAGACTTTGGTTGTGGGTATCTCCAGAGACCAATTGAGAAGCCCTCTGAATGAGATGACCGAATGTTTGAAACATGTTTTCGAGCTCAAGAAGTTGAAGAGCCTCTCTCCTGTGTTGTTGGGTATGGAAAAGGAGCATGGTCTTCTTGAGTTGCTGCAGGACAGAGAAGAGGTCCTCGGGAACATCGTGAGGAGGCTTTTGCATTGAGATTTGGTGGAGTTTGGTTTCTTCGTCTTTCTTGAGGGTATCCACAGTGGACGTGGCAGCTTCCACCTCTTCAATGGAAGGTCGAGGTGGCAGTGACCTATAAATTGAGGTGATTTCTTCAACTGTGTCCAGAAAGGCACGTGAAGGTGGTTGTGGAGGGTCTTTTTCACTCTCAAGCATTGGAGCCATGATTATTGCTATGATGGAAGAAGGAGAGAGGCTTCAATTATAGTGTTTCCTTTGTGCTTTCTGGATTTGGCTTTTATCTTATTCTAGTATAGATACAAACTATCGTTGCAGGCTCAGACAGACTTCGGAGAAAAATAGAAAATAAACACTTTCCTTCACAAAAATCTTAAAAGGAATTGAAAATTAATACCTCTCTCTCCATAAGTAATTCATTCTTATAAAAAAAATAATTATACTTTCACAACATTTTAAGATTGATTTATCTTGATTGGTTTATATTGATGTTTAATATTAAAATATTGTAAGAAAAAGTTATCAAGATATAATTATCTTAAAAAAATTACTCCAATAATTAAAATACATTTTCATAATCTATTTAAAACTAATCTTTCAAATTCTCATCAGGTATTCTCTTTTTTATCTCAACTTAAATGCTTTATGATTGTATTCAGATTTAACTAAGATATCTTAAAATTTGCATATGTTATTTTATTAATGCAGAATTGACTTCTAACGTCACACATTAGATGTCAGTTAAAGGAGGCCGCGACATAAATTATCGACCGGTGGCAGTTTCGTAAATAAGTCAGGCCTCTAGACGTCGGTTAGAAGGGACACCAACGTCTATAATATTATAGACGTCGGGACCCCTCATAACAGACGTCGGGACCCTTCATAACAGACTTATAGAGGCCTGACAGGTAGATGAAAAGTCATGTATTTCCGCCATCTAGACGTCAGATCCCACCATTCCGACGTCTATATGCGACTATAGACGTTTGTTCCCTCCTAACTGACGTCTATATGTCTGATAGTAAGTGAAAAGTCATTTCTTTCCGTCATTTAGACGTCAGATCCCCCAACTCAGATGTCTATATACGACTAGAGACATTTGTGCCCCTCCTAACTTACGTATGTAGTCTGACAGGTAGGTGAACAATTTTATTTTTTTTTTCCGTCATGTAGACGTCTAATCCCGCTGACCGATGTCTATATGTGACGTCTACATTTACCACGAATATTAATTTTGAAATTGAATGAACGTCATATTAGTAAGGTCCCCGACGTATATTCAATTATAGACGTCGGTTTTTGTGGCAACTGACGTCTCATTTATTGTTAAATCAGTCATCACGAACTAGTTTCATGCACTTCATCGTCTTCTTGGTGCGTTTTCTCTCCTTTTCTCTCCTCTGCATTGCCTTTCAGGTGCGTTTGAACTCTTTTGAACCGTTTAAACTTCACTTTTACTCCGATTAAACTTGCTTTTGAACCGTTTGATCTCATTTGAACCGATTAAAATGAGTTTTCGTTGTGTTTTGGTGCAGTTTTTCTCGTCTTTGTGTAATGTAGTGCACCTTCTCCCTTTGCTAGTTTCCTCGTAAGAAAAGCTTGCGATTTTTGGATCTCTTATGGCATTTCAACCTGAAGCCGAACTTGGGTTGTTGCCTACTTCCACTCCTACCACCAAAGAAAAAGAAAACGGTGTTACTGTATTCTTTTTCTATGGCGAAGAAAAAGAATACGGTTTCACCGTATTCTTTTTCTTTGGCAGTTGGAATGGAACTAGGCAACGACCCAGGTTCGGTTTTAGGTTGAAATGCCATGAGAGATGCAAAAGACGCAATTTTTTCTTACGAAAAAACTAGCAAAGGAAGGAGGTGTCACTATGGTACCCAAAGTCACGAGCAAAACTACACTAAAAAACAACGAGCACTTCTTAGACGTCGGTTAATGTCATGTTCGACGTCTATAGTGCCCTTTAGACGTCGTTTTGTGCCTCGTCTGACGTCTATACAGATTTCGGACATTGAGATTAATTGACTTCTATAACGACATCGAAATTGCAGAAATTGACGTCTCATTTAACGTCACTCTCGTATAGATGTCGGTTCAGAATGTGACGTTGAAAGCTCTTTCTGCACTAATGTTTATTCAAACTTTGTTAAATTTTAAGTTTCTCAAAAATCTTGTTTGTAATTTCAAATGAGTTTTTTATTAAGTTTTTATTAAATATTTAAAAATCTTATACTTTTTAAATTGAGTATTTGTTATTTAACTGTTTTTTTAATTGAGTGGTATGTTATTTTTATTTTCTTAAAAGTTTTGTTTTTATATTTCGTGTGTCAGATTAGGTTTTATGATCAATATAACATAATATTAAATTAATAAAAAATATTTATTATTTTCAATTTATCATAATATGTAATTGTATTAATTATAAAATCTCACAATTTTTAACACAGTTAAAATATTGTGAATTAAGATAAGAATAATTCAATTATCAAAAATGTAAAATAACATGGATTTAACTAAAAACCATAAAAAAGTTTTGAATATTAATAGAAAGAAAAAAAATTAACAACAACTTAATTAAAAATATTCAAATTTATGAAAGATTTAAAATTTAATTTAGTATTTATTTAATATATTTTTTAGTTAATCATATCAATGTTTCTTTGAAACTAAAACAGTTGTGATTATTTTTTTTTATTATATTTACCATGCTATTTTTCTTAATAAAATTTCATGTTATTTCCCGATAAGGATTTTCAGTGTACTTTTGATAAAATTTATACATACATATGTGCATATCCTTGGATTCTCTTAAATAACTCAATGGTTTAACTATTTGCAATAAAATTTGTTCCAACATCAAGTACAATTATAGCATATGCATACATCATATGATTAAGAAAAATAAACATATAGTTTCACATTAACATCATAATTATATCAAAATGTGTATTATTTATATATTTGAGATCATAAAAATACAAGTGAGCTCACGTTTAGTTTCACATAATACTAAAACTAAAGATATATATTATTTAAAAAAACTCTTAACTAATGATAAACAAGTCTAATAGCAAACTAATATCTTGACACATCTTTAAAGTTTAAACTACCAAATTAACCTTAGTTGACTTATGCTCTTAATCTCAGAGTCACACTAATGTGTTAACAAATTAAATTTAATTGTCTTTAAGCTTTACAAAAAAGTTTTCAAAAGTATCAATTCAACCATTCATTCATGTGTATTTTACATTATTTCAATTATATTATTTATTTACCATATTTTTCAAATGCCATATTATACATTGTTGATGTGTATTTTACATTATTTTAATTATATTATTTAATTACTATATTTTTAAAACTTTGTGTGTGTAAAAAGATACTCTATTGTAAAATATTCATATTTTAATTTCAATAAAAGGATACGTGTAACATTTATTCTTTAAAATGAAATTATGATTTAAAATTTAGAAACTAGTTTAATTTAAATTTTCTATTTTTATCATCTTTGTTAATTATTATTTCTAAACTAATTAAAATTTTTCTATTTTTGAGATATTGATGTTTATTAATATTTAGTTATTTGTATTTATTAGTTATATATATATATATATATATATATATATATATATATATATATTTACAAAAATAACCTTTGAGGAGAAATTTTCCATCTCATACTTCATCCCTTTTGTATGTTACATTTGTCAGTTTAAAAATTAAGTAGGAAGTATAAAAACTGACCATGAAATCCTTCATGCCACATTAGTTCTAAACATCCTTCTAACACAAAACGATCATTGATAGTAATTGAATTGTTCAAAATTTGATCATTATTATTACAATGATAAATAATTTATTAATAGTTTAGAATAATTTGACACATTTTTCTCTTTTTTTATAATTGAATTGTGTAAGGAAAATTTAACACCTGAAGTTGTGCAACAAAGATTGATAAAGATATTTCTTTCTCTTCAAGCAATATTGACCATGCTATTCAACTAATATAAGCAACTAATTAATGTTCTTGTGAATTCCATTATCATTTGCTTTATTTTCCTTTGTTATTCACTCGGGGACCCAAAAAAAACACATAGGTTCTTCTGTTGTTCCATTTTCTATTTTTTCATCTTTGAAAAATATAATGTGTAAAAGTTCTCTTGGATACAACTCAATTTCTTGCATTCACACTACATTCTGTAATTACTTTACATCCTTGAAGATAATATTCAATATACTTATTTACTTCTCCTTCTTTATGTATTAAAAATATATATAATTAGTGTTGATTTGAAGGGAAAAAGTAAAATATTGCCAGTGAATTAGTTTTCTGAAATAAACAGTTTGATTTGAATAACATATATGTCACAATCAATCAATTTATGATTCGGATCAAACAAATAAAGATGGTTAGCGCCCACATCATCATATGTACAACTAAACAAAATATGTTTTTAACCATTATACATTAATATGGTATTGATATATTTAACATGCAAAATATATAAACAATAATGAATAATTTAAAAAAGTTGTGAGGCGAGTTTCTAGTAACTGTCAAATCTATAAGTTAATAAAATAGATTTATTATTTTATTTTTTCATTGACCTACACCAATATCTATCCATTTAGTAAGTATTATCACAACAAGTTTCTACATAAATAACAAATAAATAATAAACTATTGAAGAAAAAACAATAGTATCTTTTATATCTAAGTTTAACATTTAGTAACTCTTTTTTTCACTAGAAAATTGATAAGGAAATTAAATACACATTTAAAAAAAATTGATGACTAATTAATCAATTTTCAAAACCAAAAGCAATAAAAAACATATATTTCCCAACTAAAAGTAGTGCTATGTTTTAAAGACACATATTATTGTAATTAGATTTTTACATGCATTGAATGCTTTGTTTTAATTTATTATCTTTTGAAGCACATCAGTTACAGCGTATGATCAAGTTGTGATTTTCAAATCATTATCTCACAGTGCAACAGTTACAACGTATGATCAAGTTGTGATTTTCAAATCATGGAGTGATATAATAAAAAAAAGGCGTATATTATAAAATTATGTATATAAATCAGCTAACACAAAACAAAACTCCATAAATGAGTAAAATCCCTCATTCCCGGGGAATGAAAGAAAAAAAATGAGATGCAAAGCCTTTGTTTTCTGGAAACAGATGAAGATAATATAAACCATACTTAGAAAAGGAGATAGGGATCAAATGAAAAGATTAGCAAGAGGGAAAGGAGGTAAAGTTCTCAGAATAAAACAATAACACAATCTCAACTTTTTTTTTTTTTAATTTTCAAGCCAACCGTAGGAAGCAAGTATATTTCAGACATTCCAAGAGACATTTACTGTAATGCCAGGACTTAGTTTTTTTTATTTATATTGTGAGGTTTAGCGGGACAAGTAGCCCCACCAATGTAGTGCACAAAAATTATGTAAAAATTCATAGGGTATACCTGCCCAAGTCCCACTGTAACATAACTTTTAATGGAGCTAGGAACTTGCCCCAAATACACGAATTCTCTGTTGAATTTGAACCCTGCAGCAGGGACAAGCAGCCTTACCTTTTCTTCCATACTCATCACTGCAACTAGCACACATAACTTGGTGTGCACATGGCAAGAAAACAATGGAGACTTCATCTTTCATACATATAATGCATTCTCTGTTGCTATTCACTTCTTTATCGGAAAAATCGTCCAGGTTATCTAATTGTTGGAGCAGCCTAGCAATGGTCTCTCTTTGGGGCTTTGTGCCTTCGGAGTCGCTTGTGGGTGAAGTGCTTGATTGGTGATGCAACTCAGCAGACTGAGCAGAGGCTTTAAGGCGCGAAAGTTCCTGTTCCAGTCTTAGTAGATCATCCTTGTGACGCTGGAAATCTATCTCTATCTTCAGACGCAAAGCCTCAATCCTCCTCTTATTATTAGATTCAGCTGCTTCCTTAGAGCACCGTTCCTCCTCAACCACTGCTAAGGCTTCCTCTTTAGCCTTCAACTCCTCCTTCCACTTCACCTGTAACAATTTATAACACAATATAAGTGCTTCAGCAATATTAGTATTATCACAGAGATTGCACTTTTCATGGAATAAGGATTTAGTGGTGAGGAGAGCAAAACAACCAGTAAAAATCAACAGATCCAGGTGTAATAATCATCAATAACTAGATTATGCACCTAGAGAATATAATTTAAGGATCAGCAAGGATTGAAGGAAACAAATTCACAGTACGCCTAGGCTGATATGAGAAACACTAGTGAATTTGTGTTATTTACATTAATTCAAGGGTTACATATTCTTTTAATCACTGGAAATAAAGAAACGTTTGTTTTTTGTTCCTAAAAAATATTACCTCCTTATAGTTTCTTATTTATGAGAACTATGACAGGTGTAGTTCGTGGCCTCTCTTTCCACTTTAGTTAATAATTTCTCGTAATATGGATCACAATTGTCACATTTTAAGAAATGGGAGATGATTTTGTTATGGACTAGAAGCAAACATTGTCCTATTTATAGTGATTTAATATATATTTAACTCATAATTAATTTTAATCTGATGAGATCAAGGAAGAATATGATAATAAACAGCAGAGAGATACATCTCATAATATGAGAAAGGGGTGGTTTCTTTTATTTGGATTAGTTTGGAAGATCATCGTACGGTGCCAATAGCTAGGAAAGGGGCAACAATCGTAAATATGTTAAAGCCTCACTAGATATTAACTCAAATCAAAATAGTTATGTGTGAATACTACAATACCTTTAACATATGATAAGAGATATATTATCAAGCATCTAAAGTGTAAATTTCTACATGACATGACGGAATAAACACACCCAAGACTCATCTCAATAAATGCGATTGGCTACAATGAGAACTCATCACCATTGGGCTCTATGAAATCAATAATAAAAACAACTAAAATGAATGAAGTTAGTTTATCTTTAAGCTACATTATCCTACTTCCTAAAATATCATAGAGGCATTTTCTATGCTGGGATGAAGTTAAATCCCATTCTCCATCAGGACATATGCATTCTGAAGATCCACTCACTTTGAATGACAGCTCCAAAATATATGCCTGAAGACCAGATATTTTGAATTTTTCAGGTTTGTCAATTGCATTTTATCAAAGTCCGAGTGTAACCAATCCCAAAAAGCAAACTAGTTGGATGGCTGCTATACCAAAGAGGACAAAATACAACAACATTAATAGTTAACAGACAAAACCCCCCAATTTGGTACTTAAACTCATTTGTGTCACCACATTAGTCCTTCAAAATTTTCGATTACAAAGTTTACCCATCAGATATTTAATTCATCACATTAGTCTTTCAGAGATCTAAAATCTCAAGATATTGGTTCCCATCAAAGACTATAGTTATGAAAAAAGAATCTTTCATGGTCAAATTTGGTGACAGATTATACATTTGAGAGAAAAGATCTAAAATTTTACCAATCTAATCCTTATCCAAGGACTAAAATGATCACAATGACAATTATCTTTGAGAGACTACTTTGATGACAAAATATTTGGAAAAGTAAGACTAATTTGATGATCAAATTTTGTAAAGTACTAATTGGCCACATAACTTTGGAGGACCTAATTCAGAGTTCTTTAAACTTATGAAATACACACCATCCTCAATCAAAAGTATGATTAACAAGTCAATAACACAAAGCTATGAAGTTATAATTGAATGGATGATGCCATGGCCGTGAGGAGTGAAGAAATAACACAGCATCATAATAAAAAAGAACAGACCAGAGAGCTGTATTATGATGCAATAACAGTGTTGACTGGATACAACACTAGATATCCGTGGGTTGCCTGAAAATAACACACATCTTTGGAATGACCAGAAATGATGCCAGAAAAATGTGGTCCATGGCCAGAAACAAAACACAAGCCAGGTTTGATGTCTTTTGTCCCAAGAAGGGGGAGTTTAAAGATTTTGACCATAATTAAAAACCTTGAGCAGTTCTGGAATAAACCAGGAAAAAACAGAAAAGAATGCACATAAAAGAAGTTTAATAACTCAAAGAACAAGAGGATGTGAAGAAGGGATTTTTTCCTCATGCAGAATAGCTGCTGCAATTTTCTAGGACACAGACTGCAAACCAAGGCTACAATAGCAAATTGTGACATAACTAGATTTTCATAACAGTCAGAGGCTTCTTAATTGCCACAGAGCTGTTATAATATGCCATTGATAACTTTTGTCAATAATATCCTTAGCTGTCATTATTTTCCAGACATTAGGTTTGTATTATTAAAATTTAACAGCACGCAATCCCATTACAGTGCATATATACATATTAACAAAGTATGGACGAATGTAGTCGATGTGGACAATTTAAATTGTCCATAGAAATTAAGTTCTTGTCATGTACTCTATCCTGACATAAATGTCAATTATGCATCCAACCTGTTCTCAACTTTCATAAATCTCCATCCTTCAAAGTATACATAGCACATGCAATAGTATGAAGATAAAGAAAAAAGAAAGAAAAAAATACATTACATCAGTTTCAAGTCACAATTATTAACAACTGCCCTGAAATATAAATTTTTAAAGTCTTCAATGTTAGATACGCATTCCATTACTCGGGTTAAAAATTACTAAAATTCTTGACGCAGAAACAATCAATTTCAATGTGACAATAGCAAACTGTCACACTAGTCTAGGTCATATTGATGTTTTAAGTTTGAAACTTTTTTTCCTTTTCAGAAAGACCATTAGGTGACTCCAACCCCTTGACAGTGAACTGATCCCTGTTTGGGGTCTGCTTGTCCCAGGCCACAAGATGCTTTCCAGATTTTCAGATAACACCACTCGAGCAACGTAGCAGTACAGAGCAGACCCTGTCTTCTACAGGGGCTTCAATTGCGGGCAGTTTAGTATATCAGTTTAGCAGACCAAATAGTGGCTGTAGTGATGCTATGAGCAGATTCCAACAAATCCTTCCGAACAACAACATTAGGGTTTTGGAGGACTAGATTTTAGGATTTCAATTTCCTATGAAATCTACAACTGTAATAGTAGTGAAAATGACAAAGAAAAAATTTTTGGATGGAGAAGATCATGATTGGTGATTCCAACCTAAGAAACTTGTATTCAACTTTTTTATTGGTATTTTACTGATATGTTTTGCATATAACACCACCTATGACTTTTTATTTAATTATAAATGTCATGAATTGATTGATTTTTATCCTTTTTGAGAATTTAAATCATGCAGTATACATTATTAAAACTACATAAAAATTAAAAAATAGTAGTTATCCCACTATGACAATTTTAGGGCTGACCAGAATCTGCCACCATCCATGATTTAAAACACTGGTAGTTCCAATTGGGGTTCCTACTTCAAGCCATATAGCAAGATTGGGCTACACTTTGTGGTTGAAGTATGTTATTTTTATTGACAGAGATGCAACGCAAGTCCAATTAATGCAAACATAGGTAAAAGCTCAAAACCATATTTTCTTTTCATTTTGGTGGACTGTGTGTGGCGCTGTTAAACATAATAATGGGGTATAAAGGGCAAACCTCAGCCTCCTTTTGACACTGTCTAATCTGAACCAACATTTCTTGTGTCTCCGATATCTTCTGTTTTTCACCAGAAATCTCTTGCTGCAGCTTAGCTTTCTGTTTTTCCCAAGCTAGAAGTTTTTTTAAACATTTTTTCTCCCTTTTAGCAACTTCTAAGCAAGCTGTCACTGACTCTGATGCACTTAATTTAGAAGCCTCCATCTCTGCTTTCATTTCTGCATTCTCAGTTTCTAGTCTCCTCACAGCTGCATTCGCAAGGTCCAATTGACCACTGGCCTTTCTCAATGCATTCTCCATCTCTGATAGCCTCTTCATGGTTGTGTCCTCAAGGGCCGGTTTCCCTTTCTTCAATTTCTGAGTCTCCTCTCTTTCCATCCGCAACATCTTGAGCTCAGTTAGATCACTACTTAGCTTTCTAGCCGCCTGCATTGCCTTCTGATGAGCCCAGTCTTTTCGCTCATTGACCTGCTTCTCAAGATCCTTAATCTGATGAAATAAAGTGACTATGACCTCATCCTTCTGATCTTCCGCCACAAGCTCCAAATTCTCGTCAAGATTCAAATCACGAAATTTACTCAGCACCGAATTCACAGCATCTTGGTTATCGACATTCTGTGAATCTCCTCCAGATTGATCAGCCGGGACTCCTGTCCCGGTCGCAGCAAAAGAATCCAAACTATGTGCAGTACTCCGCCCAGAAATGGTCTTTGCCTGCGCCTGCAACTGCTTCGAGTTTGCCCTAAAACCAGCAGCAAACATTGCAACATTTCTTTTCAATAAAGACTTCATTGAAGGAGACAGATTAAACCTCTTCGGAAACTCAATGTCTCTTTGTAGCTGCAAATTCATCTCTGTCCCGCAAGAGAATACCCCATTCACAGGAAAATCCAAGCTTCCCCCATTTGCAAATCCCCACCCTCCGTGAAACCTACAAAAAGCCGGCCCCATAACACCAACCGAATTGCCACCACCCTCACCGGAAGCCGGAGCAGGGTTCCCAGTGCCTGGCACAGGAATATCCATAGAACTAGCCCTCCCAACATGAAGATCATTCATGAGCAAACACCACATGGCATCACCTTTGCTCAAATGTGGCCTCACCTGTTGAACCAAACACACCAAAGCGGCCACAGAGTACTCCTCTAACTGCCTCAAATTAGAGAACACAGGCTCAGTCTCATCCATATTCCCACCACCATCACTATTACTATTTAAATACGCCAAGGAATTGTGCAAAATATTTGTCAGCGCATCCATGCCACCATAACAATGCCCATTTCGAAGCATGGCCTTAACAGCAACATCCTCATCGTAACCCAACGCAACAAGCTTCGAGACAGCTTCATTGTAAATAAACTCCAAGTTTTTCAACAGAATCTCTTCCAATTGTTCCTCTGTACAGTAACCCCACCCGGTTTCCTCCAAATTAGGGTTTGAATTTAGGCTTGGGGAAGAATCATTGGAAGCCGTATGGTATCTAAAGGGCTTGAGACCAGACTCGGCTATGGATTTGGATATGGCATCTTTGTCGCAAGAATCGGAGTCAGGTTTCGCCGATCGCGGTCTCCGATTAGCCCTGATGTGTTTTTCTCTCATGGTGCAACCCATGAAAATTTCTGCGTTTTAGGGGAGTTTTAGAGGGAGGTGAATATAGGGGCTGGAATACGAAGGATTGGGTGTGGAAAAAGAAGATCAAGATCGAAGCTTGAATAAAGAATGGTGAGATGAGGATCGAGGGATAGTGGGTGAAGAGGGAGACGAGAGATATATTGGATTTTGATGGAAAAATAAAAAAGAAAAAGAGAAAGAAAGGGTTGCTGATTGGCTAAGCGTTATTGGTTCTGAGAGAGCTCAGTGTTGAGAATCATCACAACCTCTATTGGTTCACCGTTATTGGATACATAGCTCTTTCAACTCTCTACAAAGGTTAATCCTTTTTCTTTCTTCAATTTCTTACGGTTATATTACTTAAATTATTTGCAAACTTTCATTTACCTCTTTAAATTAAATTTAATTAAATTTTATTTAGTGTTAATTATTGAATATTTTTTGCCAAAATTTCCTGTTAAATGCCACTTGCATTTTACCACCCATGGATATAGACTTTACAATTTACATTTTTTAAAATTTACTCATCTTTTATGTTATAATTTTGTCGAAAAATATGTTAATATATATATATATAAATAAATAAAAATTAAATAAGTATAGATACTGATGCGTATTAAAGTTATATATAAACAAGTTTTCTTTCTGTGAAGTAAAATAAATTCAAATATATATTTTGTAATAACCCTTAAATTAAAAGTAAAATTTTTAATTATATTAAAATAATAAAATTTAAGTTTTAGAAAAATAAAAACTCACAACAGCTTATTAAGACACTTCAGAAACGTGCATCCTCCTCCAAAACATCTTTGTAACCTTGCCCTCTCCCAAACCATTCTTCTCTCTAGATTTCTTCCTCAACT
>NC_028357.1:29616661-29620317 GCF_000741045.1 Vigna radiata var. radiata
TGATATGAATTATACACATATTTTGGGATGTTACAATTGTGGTATCAGAGCAGTTTTTATCCTTAGAGAACCTGTAGGTTATGTGCATTCCTTGCTTGTGCTTGTGTGCTCATAATTGTACATAAGCGTCCATTTTGGTTCTTTGAATAAGACTAATAGTCTTATTCTCTACTCATTAGCAGAGCAGTTTTGTCCTTAGGGTGACCTGTGTGTTGCAGGTTTATTGTGTCTTCTCTGTGAAAAGTTGAGTCTAAATGGTATGGCTTACCATTTATTTCAAGTCTAGATGGTATTTTTGTATCTAACTGGAAGTTTTGAGAACAGAAAATGTCTCGAGAGAAGGAATGAGGGTGCACACTCATGACTTGTACTAGAGATAATTTTNCTTTCTTAATTCTGAAGGTTTGGGTGAAGGAAAGGGTAGTGATTCAAGTGTCATTGTCTATAGTATTTTCCGTCTTGTTCTTGCCTTTGTGGTAATGTANNATGNTCTANAGTGGTAAAGGAATACAGATTCAATGACAACTTGACCTGTATACCTTCTTTAGTAATTGGTTTAAGCCTTTAAGACAAATTCTTGCCTCGAAGACAAAGAGTTAGAAGACCAGAATTTAGGTTTCAAAGGATGGGTGAAGACATATTGGAGTTTAAAATAAATGTTTGGGTGAAGAAGTTTTCAAGAACAGAATCAGTAAATCGAATACCGTGCATTCCACAAGAAGAGTTGGATTCGAAGGCTAGAATAAGAGGAGCTTTGGATAAGCATGGGTGTAGTAAGGTTTGAGAAATCAAANGGAGATCAGTGCATCAGTAACGTTAGAGGTTAGAAGAAAGAACAGTATTGGTGATCAACGGAGAAGCATTGGAAGAGGTTAGCAACTTGGTCGGTGTATCAACAATGGTTGAGATCTGAATAAGAAAAGTGGTGAATGGTTTGAAGCTTAAGTTAAGAAAGGAATTGGAATTCTNTAGTGGACCAAGGTGAATTAGTATCTAAAAAGGAAATAGAAGAAGAAGAGTTTGAGAAGTAGTTGTGTAAGACGTATAACAAATTTAAGGACTGTGTATTTGAAGTCAGAATTTTTCTGAGTNGAGAGAACGTGAAGTCTGTGAAGAGAATTGAAGTATTGTAGGAAAGTATAAGGTTGGAGAATTAAGGGCACCATGGATGAGGAAAGGAAAAAGGAAAGGTTTCAGAATAGATGGCAAAGGGTNGTTTCCGTATACGTTATGAAAGAGGATATCGAGAATAATCAAAGAGTTTGGGTTGGTTGAGATGTTTAGAGTTATGAAGTGGCATGTTGTGATAAAGTCAGTTTTCTTTGGGTGTGGTTTTATGGTGATGATCAGTATTCGATTGAGTTTGATCAAGAGAGAAGTGGATATTGGATGTTGAGTTACAGAGGGCAGTAAGTGGGTATGTTCATATAAGGTCAGAGGATTGGTACTGCTGGTTAAAGGTATCTTGAGGTTCAAGGGGTCAAAGATAGAGTTAGTATTTCTAAGGATTCTGAGTTGAAGAGGGCAATTCTTGAAGAAGAAGGTTTTAAACTTTTATGGCCGGGATGAGTGCTTGAAGAATTCTTAGCGACAGGGCGTTTGTGGGGTTAATCTAGGGCTCAGGTTTGAAGCTTATATGGAGTGGTTTCTTGGCAGGAAAGGGAAGCGAAGGTGGTACATCTAGTACGGTTGAACGGAAGGTAGAAGCAAGTGTTATGGGAATTCAAGATGTTTGTTAAGTGCGAGTGAAGAAGAGATGATGTTATTCTTTCGTAAGTTTGAGGTGTGATTCAAGGGAGGTTTGTTGTTTCAAAATAATTCTCTAGCGCTTTATGGTCTTCAAGAGAAGCTTTATGTTTCAAGAAGAAAGTCAGTGGTAATACATCATTTGTGGATCAAGTTAGAAGGTGAAGGAAAATGGNTGTTAGAATCAAAAGAGGTTAACATGGTTATGGAAAGAGAAAGGATTGCAAAGTTTNGAAGAATATAACAAGAATAAGTAGAGAATAGAAGACTAGTCTTTTTGGTGTAAGAGTTTTGATTGGCGTTCTGAAGCAGGTACTAGAATTTCCACATTAGATTGGTGGAGTTCACTATTAACCAATGTTAATAGTTCATAATGAGACAATTCCTGTTAAGTGTAAGGTACGNAAGAGGTAGGTGGTGGATTGGTTAAAACAGCGATAGTTTGGACTCAACTCCATCATAGAGAGAACCACAAGGTTGAAGAATCTATGAAGAGAAATAGAGGGCANATTGGAACAGTCTGGTATAAGTTTTAGTTTCAGGCATGTTCATGTTAGAGGAGTAGAAAATAATATTGAGGAATGGAATGGCAAAGCTATCATGGAAAGGAAGAATTATCANGATTTTGCAAGGTCATGAAAGTTTTAGAACATGTTTTTCAAGGGGGTCGTTTTCTGGTCACATTAGTCATGAAGGAAGTGTCCTTTCTGTAGACTAGTGTGTAAAGAAGTATGAGGATCAGAGTAGCGCAACGGATGTTAATGGGCTTATTCTTATCAGTACCAAGTGTATGTGAAGCGTCTTCAAGGTCAGTTGGTGGTTATGTGAGATGAGCTTCTTTAAAACAACTGGGATGTCGTTATCTGGGGTATTAGTTGTGAGCGTTGGTGATCTTCAAGAGTCAGAANTGAGTTTAGCTGTGAAGGAGATGTGTACAAAGCAGAGATGACAAGTGAGACTTCAGTTTCAAGATGTAGGGTNGACCTGGAAGTGGGAGAATAAATGGACGTTGAGCATNGGAAGAGGGTCAGTAGATGAAGGAAATGAACACAGATAAGTTTCAAGTTGTAAGATCAATTTTGAGGTGAGAAAGTGTTAGTTGTGAGTGGAAGCTGAAAGAAGATTCAAAGTTTTTGTTTTAGTTTAGTAAGAACTGATTAAGAAGCGGTCAAAGAGCCTGAAGAGTGAAGTCCGAAGTGAAGATGGGATGCTTAAATTGTTGTTGNTGCTGCGATTAAAGAAAGTTTAATTTTGGTAATGGGATAACATGGTGGGAAACTATGTTACTCAAGATTGGGGATCAGTATAGCAATGTGAAGTCTTAATAATGGATGTGGTTAAAAGTTATCAAGAGTATAACAGTTGGTAGTTAAATCAGAAGTTGTAGTGATCAAGTCAGAGGTATGATAGTTCTTGGAAGAAACAAGAGAAGGTAAAAGAGTATCAATCAAGGCTTGATCTAAAGTGAAGACCAGTGGAAGTTTTAGAAGAGATTTACAAGAAGGAGAGGAAGATAGACGAGGGGTTGGCATAGTGACAGACCCAATGGGATTGGTTACATGAAAGAAAGGTTCTTAAAAGCTAAGAGTAGAGGTTCATATTTGTCTAGAGGCTAATGACTAAACCAATCTACATTATTGAACACTAGAGCATTTTAGCACAGAGNCAAGGTTTTCTTGTTAGTGAGATTGTTGGGGATTAGTATCTTAGTCAAGATATGGGAGTTGGAGGATGAGATGAGGAAATCCTATCCTCATGTGTTTTTCTGGTAAATCTTTAATTTTCGAGGTCGAAAATTTTTGTAGTTGGGGAGAATGTAATAACCCTTAAATTAAAAGTAAAATTTTTAATTATATTAAAATAATAAAATTTAAGTTTTAGAAAAATAAAAACTCACAACAGCTTATTAA
>NC_028357.1:29622352-29651685 GCF_000741045.1 Vigna radiata var. radiata
CAGCTGAGTAGTCTAGGTTGTTAGTTTTATTTGTATAGTTTAATTCCTTTACTCTTTTCTTCTTTTGAAAGACTCTATCCTGATATGTAGAGCTTATATCATATTTTGGATGACTATATTATATACACTTCATCTACTACTACTCTTAACTGCTTTCTATTATTATAATATGTTGTATTCCACTTGATATGAATTATACACATATTTTGGGATGTTACATATTTACATTTGTATTATTAATTAATTTTAAATACAAATATATTTTTATTATCAATTTTGTTTATTTACTATCAATATATTAATAATTAATTAACCATTTGGCATTCGATCGATTCAATTTTTTTATTATATTTTTATTCAATTTAGTTTTTCTGTCCTCTAAAATAGTATTCAATTTAATTAATTTCTTTAAATCAACCTTAATGTCGTGTCAGTACATTTTTTAAAACATTATCTAACTTGCATTTGATAAATGATGTCGTATATCATAGTGTTATTAATAAAAAGATGTGAAATTATTGTCACATTAAGGAATTTTATGCATCTTAAAGATTAAACTTGGGTAGAAAGTTGAAGAAGGGATTTTGTTTTTCTCATAGTAGTTCCCAACAAAATTTACCATGATTCTTTTATTCTTTGTTCTATATAAAGAAGTTCTTTTTGAAGATGGAATATTAATGACACCAATAGTAATTTTCACACACAAATTCTTGGTATCTTTAACAAAAATTTAGTTTATAAGAAATAATATTGAACAAATGTTTTTAAAGTTATATTCACTTTAGGATATTAACTTTTTTTAATAAGAAATTTGAGATTGTTTAACCATAACATTCATGTAAGCAAAGTGGTTTAGTCAATTCTAATTATATAACATCCCATTTTAATAGTATACAACTACTAAAAGAGACATCACACATAAACAATTGAAAGAACAAATAACTTTGAAAGAATATATATATATATATATATATATATATATATATATATATATATATATATATATATATATATATAACGTTATTACAGTTATTTGTTACATAACTATAACATCAAATATACACACATATCATGATCTTATACTTCTAAGAATTATATTACACTGAAAATGAAAGTGCAATACTCATTTCCAAATCTAGTAAAACAGAAAGAGAAAATTGTCTACTTCTAAGCTTCAACTCCATTCTCGCTTGCAGAGGATCAATTGGAATATTTTTACCTACTTACACCATTAAGGTGATCATTATAAACAAGAAAAAACATAACGATAGACAAATATAAAGAAAAGGTTAAGTTAATCTATTATACTTCACTTTTATAGAAGTAAGCATATAACACAAATAAACCAATCAATCCTAAGAAATACAATCATTTATATTTGACCATCTAGATACATGTATTGATGTCGAACTCTTTGGAGATCTACGCCTGTATATGGTGAAACAACCCACCCACATTAAACTATCGCACTAAGGTTAAGTCGTCAAACATCTATGCTCAAGAAATAACCATCAGACTAGAGACCTCTTGCTATTCTCCATGACATACCCACCCATCTCTACTTGAGATTTGATTGTTATTAACAGTGTCAAAATCATCTCCCGTTTCGGAACTCATACATCAATACATTATACTATTGAACACTACCATCAAATCTCTCTAATAAATTTATGAAATTATGTTAAACACAAATATCGTTCACATTCCTTATCACGAATTCATCATTAATACCATATCAAAATTGAATAAATATTACTGATCAACAAAGACTCAAATAGATGACTCAAAAGACACATGCAAGTTGAGTAGGGCCCACATGTAACATATATAAGAAAATACTAGAAAAAATGGGTTCAAACTAAACTTGTTCAAACGGAGAAATTGATCGATCCAAGTTGAAGAGCTCTCCATAAGGATCACTCTTACATTATCGATTCTTCAATCTAACGAACAAAGGATGAGAACTCCTAGAAAGAAGTCAGAGAACTCTAGATTAGTGGTTTCTAGAGAGATAAGTGTTTTAAAATAATGAAACTGGTTCATAACAAAACTATTTATATTAAAATCTTTTAATATTAAAATAGTCAAGTTTCACTAATTTTAAACCGCTACAACTTCTAAAATGTTAATTTATAGATCTTTACACACTATGTATAAGGATACACTAATACAAAAAAGACTTTTGAAATCACTTAATATGCTTCAATTTCAAGAAAAATGAAGTCTTTCAAAATGTCGCGGTGGCATTTTTAAAATTTTTGAACTGAAGCCTATACTCGTATATGTTTCGGTTTTTAAAAGAATAGATACCTATAATTTTCTAAATAATTTCATAAATATCATGGGTGACACTTTTGTAAATATTTGCACAACTATAAGCTTTGGTTCTTTAAAGAACTGATGTCTATTCGTCTATTAGGGTTAAAATTACATTCCCACCAAAGTTTTCTCATTTGCACCATATCAATTATCCACTGCAAGAGACACTTTGCTCCTTTCCTCATTGTCAACGCTACTACTTTCGTCGTCACTCATGCACTCTCCTTCCTTCTCTTCCTCGTAGCCAATGTGAAGTATGTCACCGCATTTTTCAATCTAACGAACAAAGGATGAGAACTCCTAGAGAGAAGTTAGAGAATTCTAAAAAAGTGATTTCTAGAGAGATAAGCGTTTTAAAATATGAAACTCGTTCATAACAAAACTAATAATATTAAAATCTTTGAATATTAAAATAGTCAAGTTTCACTAATTTTAAACCGTTACAACTTCTAAAATGTCAATTTCTAGATCTTTACACACTGTGTATAAGAATACACTATTACAAAAAAGACTTTCGAAATCACTTAATATGCCTCGATTTCAAGAAAAACGAAGTCTTTCAAAATGTCGCGGTGGCATTTTTAAAATTTTTGAACCGAAGCCTAAACTCGTGTATGTTTGGGTTTTTTAAAAAAATTGAGGCCTATAATATTCTAAATAATTTCATAAATATCATGGGTGACATTTTTGTAATTATTTGTAGAACTATAAGCTTTGGTTCTTTAAAGAATCAATGTTTATTCGTCTATTAGGGTTAAAATTACATTCCTACCGAAGTTTTTTCATTTGCACCACATCAGTTATCCACTGCAAGAGATACTTTGCTCCTTTCCTCATCGCCAACACCGCTACTTTCGTCGTCACTCCAGCACTCTCCTTCCTTCTCTTCCTCATACCCAATGTGAAGCGTGTCACCCTATTGTTACTACAAGCATCTACTTTCCCTTTTCGAAAGCGGTTAGAGGTTCATTCTTTCGTCTTCCATTTTCTTTTCTGCTTCATAATTCATTTTTCCTAATACAAATATTTTTTTAATCTCTTTTGTCCAATATGGAGGTGAGAAAGGTAGTGGTAGCTCACAATTAAAAATACATGAGATGAGAAGAAATTTCTATATATTTTTTTTGAAAAAAATATAAGAATAGGCTTCAATTATTATTAAAAAAAGAACTAAAGCATAATATAAAAAATAAGCTTCAGTAAGCTTAAAGTTATATACTTTTTACCTCGTCTGAATATACTTCGATTAAAGAACCGAAACATAATCTCCAAAATAACCAGTATAAAAGCCCTTACCTATACTAGTGATACTTATATTTAATGAATAATGATGGTTTACAAAACCCAAAAGTTGTTTGGTCCAAATAATACTTATGTTTTATCAAGAATGATTATATTAAAAAAGTACACATGTTTAACAAATAGTGATTACGTCCATATAATACTCGTATTTAGCCAATAACGATTTTATTCCAAATAACACTCATGTTTACTTAAGAGTAACTATGATTCATATAACAATCGTGTTTAATAAAAAATGATTACATTCAAAACAATACTTATAACTTAATTAAGGGTGACTCTCTCTTAATAATTAAAGAAAATGATATTAGAAACATATTTACCAAACAATTATAATTATAAATAACATAAAAAACATAAATATTAACTAAATTAGGGCCATCCTATCATATAATCATAGTTATAAAATATTAATTTGGTTTGTAACACGATGGTCTATTATAACTTGATTTTAACTTTATCTTTTCAAATTGATAAGCATGGACATGGATAAATCCTGACACAAGTGTAAGACTCATTTTCCTCATATTTCTCATCCTTCTATCTAAGAGTTTTCACTACCTTATTTCAAAAATCGTTAATTCAATCTTCCAAAATTTGATCATTTATCACGTATAAGAACAGATTTTTTTTTTTTTTTTTAATACCGATTCTGTGAACTCTGATATTTTTTTTATTATTCTTTAAATTTTTAATGAGCACAAAATTATGTTTTCTAGTACTCATAATATAAGAGTATAAGATTTATCATATGGTAAAAACATAAAATCATTCTGATAATATCTAACAACAAATATTATGAGCACACGGTGTTAGGTAGCAGAGTGAAAGATGAAAAATGGAGGTGAGAAAATGCAGACTTTGACATGCAGGCTATTTTTCAAGACTTTGGTGTGTGTTTGAATATAAGTTGCAACATAACTCCAATCCATCTTCGCTTCTTCATTTCTGACTTGGAACGTCAAAAATCTTCTCTGAACGTGATTTTAATTTGTGGAAAAAGAGAAAGACAATCACTGAAAACAGATTTGCGAAGCTGCCCATTGCTTTTTGCCGCTTTCTTTGAGTTTGGACTGCATAATACCAATCCAATCTCAAAGTCTAAATTTTTATATTTTTGTACTTCTTTTTTTAATAGTTGTATAAGATACTAACTTCTTCTTCCCATATAACTAGTCAAGCCAATTCCGATATCATCCATTCCCTCTCCGTTTTTCTTGAATTTAAACACACACATTAATTTTTGTACATTTATTTGAACGCGATTGAAGCCTTTAGTCACTATGTAAACGTACCCATGACAAAAGGGCTAAAAAAGGCACTGATGAAGAATTCTCTCTAAATTAATAATTTTCCAAAATTAATTTTAAGCTGAAACAAAACTTTAGACATAGTCTACAAGGTAAAAGGGATGAAATATTAGGGATATGATTTTTCACTGTCATATACATTTGAGCCAAGATTTGTGTAGAAATGGGTCGATGCAAATGAGAGGCAGTGAGAGATTTTATTCCAAAAACATAGGGTAAAAAAGGGGTAGAAGATATTTTGTGAGGAAATATGGATAAGATGTTGAATTGTGGTTCAAAAGAGGAAGAGAGAAGAGATAGTGCTTAGTTGGGGATCTGTGGATGGCATATTGCATTCCTAACTCACCATCACTCCAGGGTTGGAAGACAAGCACAAATGGCTTGTTTGGTTGGAACATAGGTAAGAAGAATGTTAATGACAAACCTCAGACTAAATACTATGATATTGATCTCACTTTCTCAACTTCTCTGGTGGACAAAACATTTTTGAGAGGTACTACTACGATCCCTTTTTCTATCTGCCTAATTACTGAACAACACAGAGAATCATATTACTATTTCTATATACTGTTACAATGATCCATGAACTCAATATATATTTGACATAATTTTTATCAGGGAAGGAGCTAAAATGCTGCTATAGGGCTTCCATTGATGGGTTCAGTGCAACAAATTTCCACGAATGTTGTGACTTCAAGGGGCCATGCGTGATAATCGGCTACACAAACAAGTCTTTCAAGTTTGGTGCATTTAACCCTGAAGGGTATAGAAGCACAGATGACTACTATGATACATTTGATGCCTTCCTATTTTACTGGGTAGACAATGAAACTAAGCCCATTATTTTGCCCAAAGTTGGTGGAAGTGGTGCAGCCCTGTTTGATTATGCACGTGGTGGCCCACAATTTGGGGCAGATGGGCTTCTCATAGGGCCCCCATTGGCTCCAGTTATGGGGGGCTTTTCTGGGCCTGATACCAATTCTGGCATTGGTGACTTGAGACAAGCAAAGTCTAGATTGGGATTGTCTTATGCCAAAAGAGAGGATGGGAAGGAGTCTATATTTGGTGATGAGTCAAGGGCAACCCTTCAAGAAGTGGAAGTCTTTTGTAGTCCTCAAATTGCAAGCTTATACTAGAACTTCATAAAGAGGGTAAGTAACACTATACTATAATACTATATTTTGTGCTGTACACGTCTATAATGAGTCAATGTCTGTTTATTGTAATATTTTGTGCATGAATGAATACGTAACCACTTGGGTCTTTGATCTCATCTTCCACTACAAGGATTCACCAAGAAATAATAAAGTACCAATACCTGCTGTATAAATTAACTTCCACTGAGGATGCTTTTCACTCATTTCGTTTTCAACTCCCAGTGGAGAATAATGGTTGAAGGATTATTTATTTCTTAAACGATCACATTAAAGCAATGCTTAATTAGCGAGGAAAAAGTCACATTAGTACTTTAAGAATTAACTATATGTTGGTGGCCAGAATCTGTCACAATCTTTATCAGATTATAGAGGTCGTTTTGTGTTTGAAGAGTTTGGGAATTGTTGTCCCTTTATGAAAGTGTTCCTGAAAAACTTACATTGCTGACATGCATTTTCGCTTGAGAATGAGAAGATGCTGAGAGAACATTATGCTTACTTCAGAAGAAGGCATATATGTGTGTCATGTTTACTTCTGTACTTCCACAAAATATTAGTCATTTTATCTGTTAATTTATAAGGTTAATATCTAACATTTTAATCGTTATTTTAAGTAGTTTTGCTTACTAGAAAGAATAACAAAGTAGTCATGATGGTAAAGGATAACCATAAGATAATTTATAATATTTTAGAATTAACAAGTGTTCCTCAGGTCGAGATCACAGCCTAATCTTATCATTCTCGAAATTGTTACAACTGTGTTGTTATTGACAAATAGAAGGAGGGGTTTGGTGAACAAGCTTTGTCATTGGGGCTAATAAAATTTTAATAGTGATAGAACATAACTAAAAGCACTAAAAAGAAATCTTAAGAGTTATATTCTTATAAAGTATCCTTTGTTGTGCTTCCGTCTGTGTCAGAAAAGATGTATTGGAAACATGACAGTGTAATCACCTTGGTATTTTTTTATACATGGGAAACTCTGTGAACAACGAGTATTCAATAAATTTCTTAATCGTTACACAAAGAGCTTTTCATGAAACAGACATTTTAAAATAGAGTCAATGTATTGTGGCTTCGTGGAAACCTTGAATTGCGGTATTGGAAGGTGCAGCAATGGGGCTTCTAAAAGCTATACAGGGGCTGGTTGAATATCAATATACAAATATCACTCTTGAGATGAACTGCAAGATGGTGGTGAAAAAAGTGTTCAGTAATGTAACCTATTCTTTGGAACTTGGAGCTGCTGTTATATACTCTCCCAAAATCCAAACTAAAGAGTGGAGTTAGTAAAGAAACATACAAATGGTGTAGCCCAGCAGTTAGTTATGCAAAGCTCAAGAAACATCATCATAATACTACTTCTATTTACAATTCCATCGTTAATATGGGTTGATACAGATTTTGTCAAGAAAACAGTTGTTGGAGGTTAATCCACCCCAACATCCTAACTGTTTTTGCAAGATAAGGATTTAATAAGTTTTGTTTAAATCATATTTCTCATTAACCTTAGATTCAACCATTGTTTTCAAGGCTACAATCAAAACAGCAAACCCTCAAAAATTTCCAACTAAAGATGTTAGGAATGACTGCAATTAGGTCCACCCTTCAGTAAACCAATTATGCCTGACTGTTCTTTAGCACAAACTTCGCCCCCACCTCATTAGCTAGCAATTTTAGTGGTTAGTTGTTTAAGCTTTTAAAATATGCTAAATGATATTTGAGAAGGTATGAATGATTGAAAATAATGATAGTAAGTCTAGTCATTGCTCTACAACTCTTCTTATAGTTGAATTATTGAAGTGACTATCATATTGGTGAATAGTTATTTGAACGTTTGGATAGCATGTGTCTTTACAGAGGCGGTGGCTTCTGATTGAGTGGAGAAAAAGCCAAAAGCTGCACTGAACAGTCATCACAATTAACCCAACACTTAAGTGGTGGATTGCAGAACCTAAAAGCAAATCCTTAACACACCCCACTGCTTAAGTGGTAAGGATGGTAGAATTTCTCAATTACCACCAAATAATGGGTTGACATAATTCTTCCTTACTTCACAAAGTATTGCAATAAAATATTCTTTGATTAAAGCTGCTGATTCATTGACATAGAATCCATTAAAAGGTCATTAACACCTATCATCACCCACTAAGGCAAAAAGGACAAGCCAGCCGTATCTTGGATGCTAATCAAAACAACTGTACGGTGAAATGTCATGTCAATTCTAAATGTAGAATTTCATTTTACCTTTGTTTTTATAGGAAAAAACAAAAATTAAATGACCACCATATGTGGCGGCTGAGTTGACTGAAAGCTAAACCAAAGAGTCCTGTTATTCACATGCATAATCTAATTTCTTTTAGCTTTGTCTTCTACTTTCAGTTTTTCAAAATTAAGGGTCTGCATCATTCTTTATTTGGTATACAAACTATTATAAAACCGTAATATTACTGTATAGAAACTTTGACATAGTAGAGAAATGTGACAAATATAATCTATCCCTCAATATTCTTATAGCTTGTTGAACATATACGAAAATATCAACATGCAAGGAAGCCTTGAGTGAAGACAATCATAACATAAGCACTAGATGATAGGAGGAGGAGTTTGAGTCTTGACAGCATTTGTATGAAGTTTTCCCATTATATAACTTTATTTTATAGAACCACACATACAGATGGCTGAATGTAAACCAACTCCGGCAATATGGATAAAAGTGATGTTGCCTGGGGATCCTACATAACGGTGTAAATGATAAACATAATCAATACCACTTAAGCAGAAAATAATTTCTGCTTGCTACACAACAAGGTGATTCTACTCATTATTTATCACTCCAAGACATACATTAAAAAGCGTTGTCTCAGATTCCTTATAATGCCACACCAAGTAAAACTACAGTTAACTAATCCCCACAAGGAGTTATGACAACCCTTGAATTGCCTTCCTGCAACTTCAAATCACCAGCTCTTATCTCCACTTGTTGGCCTTTAAATTAGTCCTTGATCACAATTTGACACCGTGCGTTGCAAGAAAAGTGAGAGAATGGTCTTCCTTTTGCTTTTAGATTTTAAAAGGATCATGGATATGAGATTGAGTTAATTTGATCATAATCTTCATAAGGGACATCTCCATTTCCATAGAAGTCCATGGAATTCCATTCTCTTGAGTAAGGTGACATGCCGCCAATTTGACTGAGAGTATCAGCAAATTCAACTTCTCCATTGACGTTTGAGTAGGAGAAACTAGATGGAGTTTCTGAATGTTCCACTGATTGCCATTGTGTCCCCATACTTGGTAGGTTATACCGTGGAAAATATTCAGATACAGCATGCTGTAATTGAGGGTAGTCCTGCAGTTAGTGAAGGAAAAAGTCAGCAACTTCTCCATAAACTACTTATTCAATCTCAACTTTCTTTCTTTGTTCCTACTTAGCTATATACCTTTGAAGAATCAAGAATCATGTCCGGGGAGATCCAGAAGTTTGAAGGATTGGTTTCCAGAGAAGCTTGGTTAATCTCTCCCATTGGAGCCACATTGTATGGAGAAGTAATTGGGCTTGAATAACGACTCTCATTATTCAGTTGGCTTGCATGAGAGGAAGAATCACCAGAATTGCTGAATGGCTCACCAGAGAATCTCACTGAGGTGTCACTCCCATTAATGGAACTGCTTCCAGCCCTTTTGCCCTTGTTTTCTCCTTTCGTAGCACTTGCTTTCTCATTCTTCTTAATAACCCGGCACAAGGCAAAACCACCCTACAATGACCACAAACAAGCTAGCTGAAGTCTTTCAGTATTACCCTAGCAAATTAAAGCCAACCCTTTATAGAAGAAGATAATAAAGAATAAAGAAGAATCAAAATTCTTTTACAAGTTAAAATTAACTTGTACACCTCAATTTTTATTTTGAGATAAAAGCTTTATAAAAGTTGAAGTACATAAGATGTTTTTAACCAATGTTAAAACAGAAATTGATCCAAAATATGGCATGAGTGTGATTGTACCTGGAAAGAAGGTGTGGGTTGGCCAAGATCATCACAGAGGCGATACTCATGCATGACCCAATCAGTTCTATCTCCTAAAGGGGCCCTCCCAGCATAGAAAACCAAGGTCTTGCGGTACCCAGTAACATTGGATGGATCAGACTGGCACACCACCTTTCTGTCTTTTCCGGTGGCTTTCCAATACCCAGCTTTGGTAGCTCTATTTGTTCTTGATCCATTTGGGTACTTGCGATCCCGTGGACAAAAGAAAAACCATTCCATATCCCGTTTTGGAAGGAAAGACTTCTCTGCATTACACACCTGATACGAGTTAGCCTTCTCACATTTCCTTATGAGAAAAAATAAAATGCAACAAATAAATCGACTAAAACCATGATTTTTTTTTATTTTTTTTTGTTTTTACTGAAGAAATCGTATCGAACAGCTTTTAGTTTTACAGCTCAAAATGATTAACCGCTAAAGAAAAAGTGAAGAAAAGAAAAACAGACAAAACAGTCACTCGCTTTCTTTGTGGTGTTCATAAAGTTGCGTTTCACACTGGTCTGGTCCATTTACTATGTTAAACTTGCATCAGAAAGGTTTCTTTTTTACGTCTCTGCATAGTATAGTAAGGGTGCTGATAAAATTATGAAATGTGAAATCGAAGATTACCCGGCAACTCCCAGGGATCGAATTTGTAAAAATCGATCACAGGGATAACTTCAAGCTCAATTTCAAGCCCCTCTACTTTTCTTTTAAGGTAGTATCCCACTAGTTCCTCATCAGTTGGATGGAAACGAAATCCTGGTGGAAGTGTTGCCCCTCCCATATTGAAAGAAAGAGTCACAAAAAATTGTGAAGCTGATGAAGAAAAAGTAACCAAAGCTATATAGCAAGAGATTAAAAAAAAAAAAAGTAGTTTCCAGGATCTTTTGGAAGGATTAGGACATAATTATTGCTAGGTGCCAAGACTATATCTATTAAAGATTTGGAAGATCCAGAAATAGAAGCTTTTGTCTACAACAGATTTTTTATCAAATGTCAAGTGACACTTCCACAGAGTGCATCCATTAAATGCAAGGATCATCGTCTTGAAGAAATTAGAAATCTCTTATGGCACCTATTCCCCTCCAACCCCACCACCACCCTTAAGTTTCAAAACCCTGAAAGCTGGAACAAAATGAATGAAATTAACTTAGTATCAAGAAGTTATAAAATAACTGCGACTCAACTAGTTTACACCCAATTAAGTTTGCAAAGCAAAAATGAGAACTAGAATGGGAACTTGTCCCCAAGTTTCCAAAAGGAATGAACAAATTCAGAATAACACTGAAATTGAGTGAAGATGCGACCCACTAATAGAAAGTGGTGATGGATGTGTGAGTTCTTTGAGATGAGGAAGATGAGAGAATGTAGAGTAAAAGCATGAGTCACTGATGGTGTGCTATTTATAGCATTTGATAAGGGAACCAAAAGTCCAAAATTTAGCACACCGAAAGTTTGAGAATGAGATTACTTGTCTCAAGTGCACCAAAAATTCCAAAGTAAAGTGGCCCACCACTCCAACCAGTTTACGTTCACACCTACAAACTATAGTTTACTTCCTGCCAATTCAATTAATTTACCGTTATTTTATGTTTTCCATTTCATGTGTTTTGGGTTCTTCCCAAGGGCTTATTCCTTAATTTGCATCCTAGTTGAAAAATGGATTATAAAACCAGGTAAGGTAATGATTTAACTTGGCTTAAATCTATACCAAAAGCAGGGTGTTGTGCCTCCAATTTCATCAAAGTACGTTTCAGTTTTCAAAGTATATTCATGAGTGAGTATATTCAACATTGACCGTATAAGAAAATGTTGAAAGTACAAAATTATTATCCAAGAGTCTCAAAAGCCACTCTTGGTAGAATTTCTCCCTCTCTTTTTGGGACTTACAACCATTCTTTCTCTGTTTGAATCCCTGCTTTTTTTCTTCTTCAAAGAACACTTAGAAAAGTATGTTCATTGTGATGCTTAAAACATATAACCCGTAATTTGTTACGTTTTGAAAGGAAATAAAAAAGGTTAAAAGCAATCACCTGTGTTAAAGCGACAGCATTGCCAAGCTTATTGCCATATTTGAATTACCATTGAAGTAAAGTTGATTTTAAAAAAGTTTATAAAAGAGTTGCATTAAAATATGTGCATTTCATTAAAAGTACAAAATATAATTTTGCGATACTGGACTTACACTAACTACATATTATAATTTTATGCAGAAGAAACCCAAAGGATAGATTTTAATAAACTGAAGAGCTTAATTTTTGACAGACTACAAGCACAAAGCCCATTAATTAATTACATATAATTTTAAATATAAATTTTAAAACAAATATTATGAAAGTAATAAGTGTATCTTTTATCTACGAATCCATTTTCAGTAAATTCTATATTGAATATGTGTTTGGTACAATAGCTTTCAATTTTCAAGTGCACGAGACCTAGGAATACACACAACACAACTGATTTGATGGGAGCTTTTTCTATCTTTAACCTTATTGGAACCCTTTAATGCAGATTGATAAGAAAAAGCTAAAAATTATCTAAATCAAAGGAACACATACCATCAACAACAACAAGAGTAGCATGGCTCCAATGGTTGCATATTTTAAAATCAGAACACACACTGTAATAGAATTGTATTATTTTACAACATCATGCAATACTAAATTGTCGTCTAAAAGAAGATTCTCTATGTTTTTTCGTAACTACTTATAACATTGAAGAGAATTTAACATTCTTATCTTAAAAAATGTTAACAAAAAGGTTTAAAGATGACAGAAGTGGTATGAATGGAGAAAAGTAAGGAAAATAAGAGAGTGAAGGAAGTGGGGTCAGAGAGATTCAACGGTGCTAGCGCTACCGTCAAGTTTCTGCCACGTCAATCTGAATAATGGGACATTTAAAATTGAAGTGATTGTGTCATCATGTGGGTCCAATGCTTGGAAAAAGAAAATTCCCAAAAAGTGCTTAATCAGTTTTTGATCTTTATTTCTGGTGAATTCACATGTAACTATGTAATGTAAAATGCTTTAACCAAACTCTTTTTTGTGGGACCATCTTACAGTGTTTGGTGATGAAGGAAAATCTTGGACAATGTTTAGTGGGATATCTTGCATACTTATCAGAGAAAGAACAAAAGGGCAAACTGATTAAAATCCTTAGGTTGAGTCAGTTTGGTCTTAACTAGGGACATGTATAACTTTTATATATTACTCGTTGTGGAATATTGCATTATCATATGGGTAGTTGGGGATGATCACTACCTTTTTCATCTTCTCACCCATTATTTTTTTTTATTTCATCTCACATGTATTTTCCAAAAGAATAAAACATCCTTTAATCAATCACCTTTTTCTACTAATTGCTTTGTAATCACACTGACCAAGTTTTTCTGTTCTAAATTATAAATCATAGCCCTGACCAAGTTTTTCTGTTCTAAATTATAAATCATAGCATTTGTTTCTATTGAAGATATAATTTAGATTTAAATTATTGTTGTGAATAAGTTGAAAGTTGTTTTCTATTTTTAGGTACAATGTTTGTATAATTGTACGTCATTTTTTGGAAAAAGGTATGAATGAAAGTATAGTATTTTATTTTCTGTGAATTGTTTAACATGGTATCTGGTGTTTTTTATTTCATCTCCGTACTCTTTCCAATTCCTAAATTCCCAATTTCGTCATGGCCAATCCTTCTTCCACCTCTGCCCCATCTTCCAATATTATCATTCAGCAAGATAATTCTTCTTTTCCCATCACTGTTATTCTTGATGACTCAAACTACCCCCTTTGGTCCCCGCTCAAACTACCTCTTTGGTCCAGTTAATGGACATGCGTATTGGTGCTCGAAACAAATCGGGTATCTCACTGGCGCACACCTATGATAACTGGGTTACTGAGAATAAACGGGTGAAAAGTTGGCTTATTGACTCCATGAGCCCCCGTTGATGCAACGGTTTATCTGCCTTGAATCTGCCCATCAAATGCTCTCCGCACATTCTACTATGGATCCGATGAAACTTGTCTCTTCGAACTGAACCAACGATCTTTCTCCACCAAATCCTTCTCTCCTTAAGTCTCCACCGATCTTCCAAGTACATATCTTGTCAATGCAAGTCATTCTTCACAAAATAAGGCACCAAGTCTACCTTACATACCAGAATCACATGATGTGGACAGTTCTGAAACACATCCCGAACCTACTACTGAGGTAACTTATGTCCCTATTATAAACTCTTCCATCCCAACTTCTTCTAACACTCACAATACACAAATCAGAATATCAGAACGACAAAATAAAGGTATACCCCAAAATAAAGGTATACCAAAACCAGTTTATGAACCAGCTCATAGATTATCTGAATCATATGCTCTAATGGTTGATCAATTATCCACTATATCTATTCCTAACAGTGTGCAGGAAGCATTAGAAGATCCTAGATGGAAGCCAGCAATGAACATAGAGATGGAAGCACTTCAGAAAAATGAAACTTGGAAACTAACTTCTTTACCAAGTGGAAAAAAGACAATTGGGTGCAAATGGGTATACACTGTGAAAGTTAAAAGCAGATGGAAGTATTGATAAATACAAGGCAAGACTCGTGGCAAAGGGATACACACAAAAATATGGGGTAGACTATCAAGATACGTTTGCTCCAGTGGCTAAACTCAACACAATCTGAATCCTATTTTCCATAGCAGCTAATAGAGATTGGCCCCTGAAACAATTTGATGTAAAGAATGCCTTCTTGAATGGTGATTTAGAAGAGGAGGTCTACATGGAGTTCGAAAGAAAGTGTAGTCTGCAAATTAAAAAAGGCTTTATATGACCTTAAACAATCACCCAGGGCATGGTTTGGAAGACTTACGTTAGCAATGAAGAAGTTTGGGTATAAACAAAGTAATTCAGACCATACCTTGTTTATAAAGCATAACAAAGGAAAAGTGGTCATACTTATTGTCTATGTAGATGATATGATGTGGAAGAAATGAAATTACTTGAGAAGAAACTGGTTGCTGAATTTGAAATGAAGGATCAGGGACAACTAAAATATTTTCTTGGCATAGAAATTGCAAGATCTGAAAAAGGTATTTTTCTATCTCAAAGAAAATATATTCTAGACCTTCTATCTGAGACTGGAATGTTGGCTTGCAAGCCAGCCGATACTCCAATTGAAATGAATCATTCTCTTGCTGTATATCCAGACCAGATTGAGACGAACAAGCATAGGTACCAGAGGTTAGTAGGAAAGTTAATTTATTTATCTCACACTAGACCTGACATTGCCTATTCTGTGAGCATTGTAAGTAGGTTCATGCATTAGATACCTCAAAGGTTCACAAAATGATAGAGCTTGCATAGAAGGATACAGAGATTCAGACTGGGCTGGAGATTAAACTACAACAATCAACTTCAGGGTATTTTACCTTTGTAGAAGGCAATATGGCATTTGTGAATTACTATAGATTAAAAGCGTCCTAACTGATTTGGGAATCAAATATGAATAACCGATGAACCTTTTCTGTGACAACAAGGCTGCGGTAGAAATTGCACATAACCCGGTTCAACATGATAGAACCAAACATGTTGAAGTGTATAGACATTTTATTAAGGAAAAGCTAGATAATCAAGTAATTCAAACTCCACATGTTCGATCTGAAGATCAACTTGCTGATATATTAACAAAGGTTGTTTCAAGAAAGGTGTTTGAAGAAGTCATTAACAAGTTGGGCATGATTATATTCATGAACTTGAGGGGAAGTGTTGAAGATATAATTTAAATTCAAATTATTGTTGTGAATAAGTTGAAAGTTATTTTTCTGTTTTTTAAAATTATTTCCTATTTTTACGTGGGTATGAATGAAAATATTCACTGTGAATTGTTTAACTGTTTCATCAAATTCAATTCAATACATTGCCATATACCGTATATATCTGTCCGTGTGGAGAAAAACAAAATTGAAAGATGGTATTGTTTTGTATAATCACTAACGAAGTCATATTCCAAAAGCTTTTGCTTTTTCTGATGCTGGGACCAGAACGAAAGAGAAACAACGTAAGAGTTCTTACCAGATATTTATTTCCTCGTTAATATTGATTTGTTTGGTCTTTTTTTTTTCTGTGCGTTTGTGACTGAGGGGAAAAGTTTTATCAGCAAAGCAAAACAAGAGAGCATGGCTTGGAAGTACCTTGCACTATCTTTTAAGATGTGAAAAAGGCAAAAGGAAACGAACCCCAATAATTAAGCAGAGAATTTAAATCTTAATTTAGCATTTTTGTGTATGGAAAAGAAATTTCCCCAGAGATAATCATCCAATCCTAGCATAAATCTTTGATTGAAATGAAAGTTGATAAGAACTTTACATCAATGTTAGAATGAAAAGGAAAAAAGAAGCATAGTCTGGTTTGATGGATCCCACAACCTAGTCATCTGGTTTGCAGTTTTTTTAGATTTGTCAGATTTTTACCTGTCAGAATGAACAACACTGGGTATGATTAAACTCCTTTTGTTACGCGGAGTTGTTTCTATTTGGAGAGTGATGTTCACTATTTTGGCTTTGTAGGACATAGCTATGATTTATTGACCTTTAAGAGTTTTGCGTTCACATAGTAGGTGGGAGAAAGCAAAATCAAAAGGCTCAAACAATGTCATATATATATATGGACTTAATTTACTTTCTAGCCTCGTGTATCATATTCCATTTATCCTTGCATATCAACCTTATCTTCTTAATTTTTCTACTCTCAATTACATCACTACAATATTACACATTGTTTTTTAATCTATTAGGTTAGGTTTGTGAATTGTATATAAAATATTAAATTCACGTGTGTGTATATGTGTGTATGCGTGAATCTGAAAAAAATGGAAGAAGAATGAAAAAAATTATTGAGTTGAAATTATATCCAAAATCTTAATGACAATACTTGCATACCTGAGCAGGTGACATTTTAGAATCAGATGCATGGTTCTTTGACGTCTTTTTTGGATTTATCTCCCTTACACAGCAAGTTTACAAATCCAATAAGATTATTCTATGATTCTAATTATGACTTTTAACTTTCATGGTCGCTAGAGCTTATTCACGCTCTATTTTATTTTTTAAGTTTCAATCTATATATGTTTCTTTAGTTTATTCCCTTGTACTTTCCACTTAATAGACCAATCTGAATAAATGATATTCACATACACTTGTTTTGGACTTTTAACTCGTGTAATATCTTTTAGTTTTGAAAAAACTGAAATATATAGTGACTTTTTTAAAATTTTGCAGGTTTGTGTTCCAAAAGAACCGAAGCCATATATTTCTTTTGGCATCTATTGATAAAGAACTAAAGTAGAAAAATGTGTCAAATTTCAAAAAAAAAAAATTGTTATTTTTTATTTTTTTCTTCTAAAAATGACAAATGGTCTCAAATTTAACAAAATCAAAGTTATATGTCCCCTCTGTCTTCTATGAACAACCAAGATCACAAAGTAATTAAAATTTCAACTTAGCCAAGATATACTATTCAACCAAGATTAGATATAACTCGACCAATATCATATATATAACCAAGGTTGGTTACTGTTCTCTTTTTCTTTTATATGTTTTTTAGGACATATGGCTTCGGCTACTTTGTCAACCGATGCCATATTTACTTTCTGTTTTGGTTTCCTAAACAACCAAGGCCAAAAAGTTGATTAAAATTTCACAATTGTCACTTTTTCACACTCATAGGTTCCTATTATTATCTTGAAAATTAATTTTTAATACGAGTCTATAATTTTCTAATATGTTGTTTATTTTTTTCTATGTAGGATATGTGATTAATTATATGCTTAAATATATTGTTGTATTAAGTTATTCTTAGTTTCTTATTTAAGATTTAATACCAAAATTATTTATTGTCTTCAAGCTTTTTAAAGAAATGTTTTTGTTTAAATTAATATAAGAGGAGACCATACTAATAATTGGAGACCGTACTAATAATTTGTAAGTATTAAATCTTGAATTGTCCAATTTGACAATTTAAGAAGATTAATCATTTTTTCATAATTCATTAGTGCATATAGATTTTAATATACATGTCTTAAAATTTATGAATATTTGCTAATTGTGTTTTGTATTGATCTTCGAGTGCATATTTGATTGTGCTTTATAATCATGTTCATTTTCGTATAACTCAAAAACCAATGCAAAATGTTGAAAAAATTTCGTGAAATTTAAGATATGTTATTTAAATTTGATATGTATAATAAACTAAAGAAAATAAATCTTCTTGAATGGGATATGATCAAACCTTGAATACAAAAGCGATCGAGGTGATAATTCATTTAAAGATTACTCAAATATTTCACACAGTTTTAGTATATATACATATGTGTAATCTAAAGACCAATGTGAAATATTGGCAACATTTCATGAAATTTAAGATATGTTGTTTAAATTGATATGTAAAATAAACTAAAGAAAGTTCTTGAATGGGATAGGGTTAAACCTTAAATACAAAAGAGATCGAGGTGATAATTCATTTAAAGATTACTAAAATTGTATGAACAATTTCAGTATATATATACACGTATAATCAATATTGGATTAATTCACCACACATTAATGCTGAGTTATGAGAAAAGAGTAGAAAACTTTATATAATTTACGCAATGTAATCAAGGTAGAAATGATGATGAAGTGAGTTTAGATGTCCTTGTGTCAACTGTTTGAATTACAGAAAGTTGAACATAACCAAAATTAGGAAACACCTTATCTGTGATGGTTTCCTTCAAAGTTATACAATATAGACAAGACACAACGAATTAATAGACTTTCCAACTATCTTCCAAAGTAAACATGTTTTTGATTCCACCATGGAAGATCGATCGAAAGAAGAAAACTTAGAGGACATGATCCATGATATTAACATAGAAGTTTGATAAGTGTGAAAAACAAATATTTTTACACTTATAAATTACCTTAATCATGTAATTATTCATGTTTTTACTCAGTGAAAAGTTGTAATTTGTAGCAGAGTGTTTCGTAAATTATTGTTCAGGAAAAGTTGCATAAATGTGAAGTTGACAGCCAATTCTCGCACAGCCAGCAAAATTCGCAGAGCCAGAAGAATACATTCGCACAACGCACCACTATTGGTTCGCTGAGCNAATCAACCAATTTNGAAGAGTAAAAGTTAATAATTCGCATAGCGCACCAGTATTGGTTCGCTTAGCGAATTATAGCNGAGAAGTAAAAAAAAATGCAAATTCGCAAAGCGCACCTGAAGCTGTGCGCTTAGCGAATTACAACAGTTGAGCTGCAAGATTTAAAATTAATTCGCACAGTGAATCTGCTTCTGTGCGCTGAGCGAATGGTGCAAGTTACTGAAATTAACTGGCTCTTAATGATACGTGACAGAAAAGCAAGGAAATCTTCTGACACGAGAAAAATTAGAGATCTGCTCTGAAGACCATCAGAAGACGCTGAGAAGACTCTCTGAAGACATCAAGACTACACATGATGCAAGGAATTACGGAAATGAGTACGTTTGTAATGTCTAGGATAGGCTGAATTTTCTTTCATTGGAATTGGCTGTATGGCAAAACATTGATGTAATTTTCCTGATCAATAAATGTATATGTTCTGTTCTTTTCTTTACTTGATTTTGAATTATATGGAAGTATAATTTTTCTTAAAGGTTTTTTTTTGTACTGGGAAGTATTTTTAGAACCAGAAACGTAAGAAAAGATGCTAAAAGTGATTACACTAGGAATAGCTTACATGCTTTTGGTCATTCTGAACATCTGAACTCAATGCAAAATTATTCATTAAATTAATTAAGGAATTAATAATTTAAGGAATAATTTTAGAACTTGTTTTAAGGAATTAAAGCAAGATATCAACTTGTGAATGCATGAACAGGTCATATATTGTACAGGATGTTACTGAGATGTTAGCCTGAAACCAATTCCAATGATTGTTCATTATATTTTCATCTAAACTTTTACGTTGTTAAATTCTGTGTTCTTTATGCAATAATCGAAGCAACTTTCATCAACACGAATTGATCTTGATATATCATTTTAAATTAAATAACGCAACACAAATTCCCTGAGGAGAACGATACTTTTCTTATCACTGTATTACTTGTAACGATTTGGTATACTTGCCAAAAAGTTATCAAGTTTTTGGCGCCGTTGCCGGGGAATTTGATTGTTTTGTTATTCAATTCATTGTGTATCAATTTCAANTNTGTTCCATTATCTGTAAATCCATTGTTTTAATTTTCGTATATCTGTATATATTGTGTTGTTCTGTTCCTGTGTTATTTCTGTGGGCTGATCTGTAGAGATTTTTTGTTCTGCATGAGAAGCAGAACAAAATCTGAGAATTTATTGTTTGATTCTGAGATCGAGAGGACTGCCCGTAGAAATAATAGTAGGCGTCGTAGAGAAAACAGAAAAAAGGAAGCTAGAGAAGCTAGCTTATCTGCTACTTCAAACACTCTGTCTTCATCTGATCAAGAGGACAAAGGAATGGAGGGAAATAGGGACAATGAACAAAGGGATAGGCGTACGTTGGAAGATTTTGCATCAGTGTCTGTACCTGCATCTTTCAACAGTATAGCCAAACCTGTGGTGATTGCAGCTAACATGGAAATGAGGCCATCATTGATTCACCTTGTTCAAAGTAACCCATTTTCAGGATTGTCACACGAAAATCCCTATGATCATCTGACAACGTTCAATCAATATTGCAATACTGTGAAGATGTTAAATGTGTCGGATGAGGCAATCAGACTTAGTCTCTTTCCCTTTTCTCTGGCTGGAGAGGCAAATAAATGGTTAAATTCTTTTCCAGAGGAAAGTCTGACAGATTGGGATGACGTGGTGGCAAAGTTTTTACACAAATATTTCCCTCAATCGAAGATAAATAAAGGCAAGCAGGAGATATCATCCTTCCAACAGGAACCTGATGAGACGTTGGGCAAGACATGGGACAGGTTCAAGGGGTTGCTTAGAAAGACTCTCATTCATGGGTTTGACGTTCCCACTCAATTAAACCTCTTTTTGGGAGGATTAAAATCTCACACAAAGTTGATGTTGGATGCCTCAGCAGGAGGAAACATTAGGTTGAAAACACCTGATGAAGCGCATATGATTATTGAAAATATGGCATCCAGTGACAATGACGTTACAAGTGAGAGAGGGCAAAACCAGAAGAGGGGAATGTTTGAGTTGCAATCCCAAGATGCCTTACTAGCCCAAAACAAAATCATTACTCAATAGCTTGAGTCTCTGATGAAAAAGGTTTCACAAATACAACCCCAAAATGTATCACAGGCACAACATACTGTGCAAGGTTGTGAACTGTGTGGTGGAGAGCACCAAAATGGAGAATGTGCTATTCTAACCAATGCAAAGGAAGAGGTAAATTATATGGGTAATCAAGGCCGTCAAGGAAATTATGGAAATTATAATCAAGGATGGAGACCTCATCCTAGCATGGGTCAGGCTAGTTCCAGTAGACTACCACCTCCACAGTTTCATCAACGACCCACTGATAGGATCTCAAAACTGGAAGAAACTCTTCAACAGTTTATGCAGATGACCTTATCAAATCAAAAGAGCACAGATGCTTCTATAAAGAATTTAGAATTCCAAATGGGTCAAATGGCCAAGAAATTGGAAGATAAGCCTGTGAATACTTTTGGAGCTAACACTGAACCAAATCCAAAAGAGTATTGCAAAGCTATCACTACAAGGAGCGGTAAAGTGTTAGAAAGTGTAATTATGAAGAAGGATGATAGAAAGGAAAAATTAAATGATGATCAGGAAGAAAAAGAAGAGAACGTTGAAGAAGAAGAAGATAAAAAGAAGGAAGAGGAAGAGAGCCAAAAAGAAAAACAGGTTGTGACTCATTTACCTTATCCAAAGACTTTTTCAAGAAAGGATAAGGAAAGTCAATTTTCAAAATTTATGGCTCTCTTCAACAAGCTGGAAATCACAATTCCCTTTCCAGAAGCACTTCAACAGATGCCCTCATATGCAAGATTCATGAAAGATCTGTTGACCAAAAAGAGGAAGTATATTGAGGAAGAAACAATTGAGGTGCAAGGGAATTGTAGTGCCATCATCCAAAAACTTCTACCACCTAAATTCAAAGACCCTGGAAGTTTTACTATTCCATGTACAATTGGAAAGCTCCCCACTGGAAAAGCGTTGATAGACTTAGGAGCAAGCATTAATTTAATGCCCTTGTCTATGTTAAAGAAGATAGGGGACATGGAAGTAAAACCAACAAGGATGACTCTACAACTAGCAGATAGGTCTATAAAGTACCCATTTAGAGTTATTGAAGATGTTTTGGTGAAAGTTGACAAATTCACTTTTCCAGTGGATTTTGTTATTCTTGACATGGAGGAGGATACTGAAGTCCCCCTCATATTGGGTAGACCATTTATGAAAACTGCTAGAGTTATCATTGATGTTGATGACGGTCATCTAAAGGTGAGGTTGCATGATGAGACTGTAACTTTCAATATTGTGGAAGCAATGCAACACCCCAGGGATAGAGGAAATTGTTTTAAGGTGGAAGTTTTGGATGATGTGGTTGAGAACGTAAGAAGCCAGATGTATGTGAAATCCCCCTTAGAGCGTGTGTTGGTTGATGCATGCGAAGAGCTAACTGATGAAGAAGAATATAAAGTAAAGGAGATTTCACAACATCTGGAAAAATTGAAAGAGGAAAATTCCACTGATGTGAAAGTGGAAAAATTGGAAAAGGCTGACTTGGATGATCACGACAAAATGGAATTGAAAACGCTTCCTGATCATCTCAAGTATGTGTTTCTAGAGGAAAATTCAAAGAAGCCTGTGATTATAAGCAATTCTCTATCAAATGGTGAGGAAGAAAAATTGGTAAAATTTTTGAAAAAGGACAAAAAGGCAATAGGTTGGCACATCTCTGATCTGAAAGGTATAAGTCCAACCTACTGCATGCATAGAATCATGATGGAACAGGACTATAAACCCATAGCACAACCACAGAGGAGGTTGAATCCTACGTTGAAAGAGGTGGTGAGAAAGGAAGTGCTTAAATTGCTTGAAGCAGGAATGATATATCCTATATCTGACAGTGCTTGGGTTAGTCCTGTGCATGTTGTTCCTAAGAAGGGGGGTATGACTGTTGTTCAGAATGAGAAAAATGAATTAATTCCAACAAGAACAGTCACAGGGTGGAGAATGTGTATAGATTACAGAAAGCTAAATCAAGCCACCAGGAAAGACCATTTTCCTCTCCCTTTTATGGACCAAATGTTGGAAAGGCTAGCAGGACAAGCCTACTATTGTTTCCTGGATGGCTATTCCGGGTACAATCAAATAGTAGTGAATCCTGAGGATCAAGAAAAGACCGCTTTCACTTGTCCCTTTGGTGTGTTTGCATATCGAAGGATGCCTTTTGGTCTTTGTAACGCGCCTGCCACATTCCAACGTTGCATGCTCGCCATCTTTGCTGACTTGGTAGAGAATTGCATTGAAGTATTCATGGACAATTTCTCAGTCTTTGGAAAATCATATGATTTATGCCTAGAGAACCTGGATGTAGTCTTGAAAAGATGTATTGCCACGAACCTTGTTCTAAATTGGGAAAAATGTCACTTTATGGTTCGTGAGGGAATTGTCCTAGGACATAAGATCTCATCCAGGGGAATAGGTGTGGATCAAGCTAAGGTTGATGTGATAAAGAAGCTACCACCTCCATTAAATGTCAAAGGGGTAAGAAGCTTTCTTGGACATGTTGGATTCTACAGGAGATTTATATAAGATTTCTCCAAGATCGCTAAACCCCTTTGCAATTTGCTTGTGAAAGACACTCCATTTGAGTTTGATGGGGAGTGTCTAAAGGCTTTTGAGATATTGAAAGAGAAGCTGATATAAGCCCCTGTTATAGTCGCACCAAACTGGACTCAAGATTTTGAGTTAATGTGCGATGCAAGTGATTATGCTATAGGGGCTGTGTTGGGACAGAGACGTGGCAAGATTTTTCACGTTATTCATTATGCCAGTAAAGTTCTGAATGGTGCACAATTAAATTACGCCACAACTGAAAAGGAATTTTTGGCAATTGTGTATGCTCTTGAAAAGTTTAGACCATATCTGATAGGGTCTAAAGTTATCATATACACTGACCATTCAGCCATCAAATATTTACTGGCGAAGTCTGATTCAAAGCCACGTCTCATAAGATGGGTACTACTGTTACAAGAATTTGATCTGGAAATAAAAGATAAGAAGGGGAGTGAGAACGTGATTGCAGATCATTTGTCTCGCCTTCTTAACACTGAGGTGACTGATAAGGAAGGAGAAATTAAGGGAGAATTCATTGATGAGCGTCTGATGTTCATTCAACAGAGGCCATGGTTCGCAGATATGGCAAATTTTAAGGCTGCAGGAATTCTCCCTAATGACCTGACTTGGCAGCAAAAGAAGAAGTTCATTCATGATTCCAAAGAATACCTTTGGGATGATCCATATCTCTTCAAGCTGGGTGCTGACCACTTACTCAGGCGGTGTGTTACAGCAGAGGAAGCTGCTGGAATCCTATGGCATTGTCATAATTCNCCATATGGAGGTCACTTTAATGGAGAAAGGACCGCCGCCAAAGTGCTTCAATCTGGTTTCTTTTGGCCAACCTTGTTCAGAGATGCTCATGCACATGCAAGAGGTTGTGATAAATGCCAAAGAACATGAAGCATTTCAAAGAGACATGAGATGCCACTGCAGGCAATTTTAGAAGTTGAAGTATTTGATTGTTGGGGAATGGATTTCATGGGACCATTACCTTCTTCCTACAACAACGAATATATTTTAGTGGCAGTGGATTATGTCAGTAAGTGGGTAGAGGCTGCAACATGCCACAAGAACAATGCCAAGACAGTGGTCAAATTTCTCAAAAGACAAATTTTTGCAAGATTTGGTGTGCCCAGGATCCTCATAAGTGATGGAGGATCACATTTCTGTAATGCCCAGTTGGCTAAGGTCTTGAAACACTATGATGTGAGGCATAGAATTGCTTCACCTTATCATCCACAGACCAATGGTCAAGCTGAAGTCTCCAACAGGGAGATAAAAAGAATCCTGGAAAAGAGCGTATCATCTTCAAGAAAGGATTGGCCGGCAAAATTAGATGATGTCCTGTGGGCTTATAGGACTGCCTTAAAGACTCCTGTGGGGTTAACACCCTTTCAGTTAGTCTATGGCAAGTCATGCCATCTCCCTGCTGAGATGGAACATAAGGCATATTGGGCTCTAAAATTTCTTAACTTTGATGCTTCTCTGTGTGCAGGTAAAAGAAAGCTTCAGTTGCAAGAGTTGGAGGAATTGAGGATGACTGCTTATGATTCTTCAAGGAAATACAAAGAAAGGATCAAGATGTACCATGACAAGAAGCTGATCAAGAGAGAATTTCAAGCTGGACAATAGGTACTGTTGTTCAATTCCAGATTCAAACTGTTTCCGGGTAAGTTGAAATCTAAATGGTCTGGTCCTTTTGTGATTAAGGCAGTCAAGCCTTATGGTGCTGTTGAATTAATGGATCCAAATTCTGAGGATCAAAGAAGTTGGGTTGTTAATGGCCAGAGACTGAAACATTATTTGGGTGGTGAGGTTGAACGCCTCACCACAACTATTAAATTGTCTGAGCCATGAGATTCTGGGTCAAGCTAGTGACGTTAAAGAAGCGCTTGCTAGGAGGCACCCTAGCACAGGTTTGTATATATTTGTGTTTATTCTTTGTTGTGTTCTTGTGCGTGTGATTGTTGAGTTGAGTGTGGAGAGGAAGTGTTGATAATGCATGAGAGTGAATTCAGACGCTTTAGTCCCAAAGCGCACAGCTGAAGTGCGCTAGGCGACTAAATAATTTTTATGTAAAGATGCTTACTCGCATAGCCCAAACCATTCGCTCTGCGAGAGAGAAAATGAAATTAGCATTGAATTGAATTTCGCACACCGCACACTTTGCGTTGTGCATCTAAAATTTTATTTTTCTCTCTGAAAGCGATTCGCATAGCGAAAGGGATTGGCTAAGCGAGCAAAGGTTAACTGGAAAATTAATTAAAAGATTTGCTCTGCGAAATTCTGTGCAGAGCGAGAGAGAATTTTTCATGCTAATTCGCATAGCGCACAGCTGAGGTGCGCTCTGCGAATTGATTCTGGAAATTGTTGTTGGCCCTGATTCGCACAGCGCAACCTCTCTGGTGCGCTAAGCGATTGTGTTTCTTGTTAAAAAAAAATAAAAAAAATAAAAAAAAAATGTTTTCGCATAGCGCACATACCTTGGTGCGCTGAGCGAATGTGGTTAAAAAAAAAGTATTAAAAAATTCAAAGGTCTGAAAAAGAGAGAGCGCATTTAATGCACTCTGATTCGCATAGCGCATAAACCCTAGTGCGCTATGCGAATCCATACTGCAGGGAGTTTAACTTTGTAACTTCCCTTTTTTTTTCATTTCACCACTTCATTTCACAGTTTCACCCTTGCAACCCTTTCGTCTCTCACGTTCGCAAAGCGCGGTGCCATCCCAACATCTCCCTATTTCCTCCATTGTTGCCACTCACACACTTTCACCAGTACTCTGTCTCTTCACTGTTCATATTTTTCTCTCTAGTTTGACCAGGTTTATTTTTTCTTTTCAGTTTTAGTTGTTCTTAGGTCTGCATTAAGATTTGTGACTCCATTGTTTAGGTGTTAGGATACATGCATCTGTTCATCTTTTCATCACCTTGTGCATACACTTTTCATTCTTATATGTGGTTTGTGGGTATAAAGGATTCGCGCATTTGTTTGGTTGAAAAGCGATTTTGATTGACGAAAGTAGATGATGAATATGTACTGTTGCATGTGATATTTTCCATCCAAGAAAAGCGCAGTATGTTTCTAAAATGTCATAGTGCGAATCCTAATTCCTGCAACCCCTGATCTCATTTTCGCATGGCGACCAGGGTAGCATAGCGAATGTCTCTGAAGTTTCATATTCCCGCAGAGCGCACAAGTCTGTGTGCGCACAGCGAAAGTGTTCATTCTCGCTCTGCGACTGTTTTCGCATAGCGAGAATCACCTGAAACTTGCAATGCATTCTGTTTTCGCATAGCGCAACACTCTATGTGTGCACAGCGAAAGCCTTAAGTTTCGCACAGCGAATTTCTTCGCAAAGCGAATTTGATGGTCTGATACTGCAGCTTCTGATTCGCACAGCGCATCTTGGCGCCTAGCGAATTCATCTGGCTGCACCACAATTTGCTTTTCACTTGTGCTGATCACTGCATCCATATTGGGTTCCTTTGTCTTGTTTCTTTCTTGCAGATGATGCCTCCTAAAAACACATATAATGTCCCCATTGCTTATGAAAAGAAGAGGAAGGCCACAAAAGGGTCCTCTTCTAGATCACAGCCTGTAGTACAACAAGATGAGAACCTAGTTCTCAACTTTGATCAGAACAGGTTTGTTTCAGAGATTGCCCAGGAAAGGTTTAATCAGAATATCATGGGCAGAGGACTCTTACCTGAGAGGAGGATTGAACTGAAACCGGGGGAATATGACCACATCTCGGAAGAGTTGGCTAGGAGAAAATGGAATCACTTGTTAGCCAACCTTCCAGATGAAATAGATGAGGTCTTGGTGAAAGAATTTTACGCCAATGCATGGGATCCCGAACAAGTCCAGACTCCTAGCACTAGAGCTTCTACAGTGCGTGGGAAGCTTATTCGTTATGACCGGAAAGCCTTAAATAGGTTGCTGCACACACTGATGTTTATTTCGTGCCCACTTGGCACGTTTATGTCCGGTCATCCTGATCATGATTTGATTGCTTCCACACTTTGTCTGCCTGGTTATGGATACCAGCTTGGGACCAGTGGCACACCTGTGAGAATATTGAGGAAGCATCTAAACTCGGTGGCCACAATCTGGAGTACTTTTTCTTTCACCAACATCTGCCCTAATTCTCACACCTCTGATATCAACCTGGAGCGCTCTTACTTGATATATGGGATTATGACAGGTATCAGTATGGATATCGGAGCGTTCATCTCTCAGGAGATCTCATTGATGGCCAATAATGACTCCTGCAAACTTGGATTCCCTGCCTTGGTGACTGCTTTATGTAAAGCAAATGGAGTTGCAAAGGTATCTGATATTACATTGAAACTGCAACCCCCTCTCAACAAAAGATTTTTTGACCGTAACTGTGTTAACAGAGGGGAGTCGTCTGCTACTGATGCCCCTCCTCCAGTCCCTCCTCCACGCAGACGTGCAGCTAGGCCACCCCCCTCATCCCATATTGATCCTCCCTCTGATCTACATACTGATTATATGATCCAGAGTATGGCGAGGATGGATGATATTCGAGACTGGTGCTACACTATGCGGCAGGGACAGGTATCTTTGCAGGATAGCATGTACCAGCTTTCATTAGGTATACCTGGCGTCCCTCCAAATTCCGTGATGAATGGCGACCAGTTTGTTGAGCATATTCCTTGGCCTGAGGACAGGCCTCAGTCTAGGTGGGGGAGAGCTTTCCCAGCATACACGACAGCACCACAGTCAGAGTCTTAGCAGGAGGGCATGATGGCTGATGATGAGGGTCATGAGGAGCCAGAGGAGCCGGACCCTAGGTGGATGCAGCAGAGTCAGCACACACAACACAGCCAGTGGAGATCTGGACCAGATGGGTCGTGGTAGAGAGCGAATGGACAGATGCTCTTCATGTTGCGTGTTTCATGTTATGTTTTTATGTTTTTATGTTCAGTTCAGTAGTTATTGTGGAACTCTGTTACTGTTTATGTTTATGTGGTAAAGACTGTAACTTTGATGTTTTGATTTAATGACTATGCATTTTCTGATTTAGTTATATGGTTCTTGAGGATGATGACTTGTATGTTGTGGTTACTGTGTTTCAGAATTTATCTGTGTGTTGGAATATAACCAGATCTGTGAGTGTTGAGAGCTACTGATTGAGAGATAAAGAGTTGTCTGGATATGGAATTGGTTTTTGCATGAGTTTGAGTCCACGTACATACACACACTTTGGTTAAGGATGAAAAAGGCCCTGTCTGATATTGATTATGCAGCTACTTGGCCATATAGCCAACCCTTAGACACTGTGCTTCATTTGTAAAACCTTTTTGAGCCTTAATTTCTTTCTTTCACCTTGAGCCTAATATGTTATCCTACCTTACACCTTAGAAGA